>NW_027112043.1:1424928-1486102 GCF_000696795.3 Halyomorpha halys
ATTGTGTAAATATTGTATATATTATTTTATCATTATGTTATTTTATTTATTTATTTTTCATACAGATAGTTTGATTATGTTCATCTTGTCTATTCTTTTGTTTGTATATATTTTAAGTGAGTTTTTTTTTTATTATTTTATTTATTTTAGTGTGTATGAGATCATTCATCACTATTACCTATTGCCCACAACTGTGTATATAATAAATAAATCTATCAATTATGGTTAAGAGCAAAACTCTTTTAACAAAAAAACTTTTTTAGGATAGTATACCATTCTATGCACCTTCAAGATCAAATGTCACAATTACTTTATTAATTTGTTGTAACATCCAACTAACGGTATCACTATTGGTATTGTTCAAAATCGATTTTGTTGGGTGCCTGTTAACCACATCTATTCGGAGGTAGATGATATATCTCACGACCGATATTCAATGGGTTGCAAGCTGACGTTCGTTAACGGTTGATTTGTGGTGAGCAACGATAAGATATTTTATTTCATTAACGGGTTTCAAAAGTAATCATGTCGAGAAAATTACTTCTGATCGGAAATCATAAATTTTGATTTTTCCTTATCACTTGTTAGTTTAACCTTTGTTATATTTAAATTTTGGTTGGATCTCTGAAAGTTTCTATTGATTTCGTACTTGTACTTTCCTATGTGATGTATTTACCGGAGATCAATGATGTAGTTGGAGCCAATATTAGATCCCACTATTTTTGCGAAAAATTACCTCTGCTTCTCCCCTAGATCGAGAAGCAGGCACATCCATTCCAACCTATACCTCAGTCTAGTCCTGAACTTTCCACTGGATTTTTTTCAAAGTATTGCTAGTGCACTGAATGCTGAGTTTTCGACTGTAGATTCTATTTCGGTCTTTACTGTATCAGTTCGTATTTACTCAGATGTACGTTGTCACAGATATCTCATTATATGAGTGTATACTTCAATTGTTATGTAAATAGTTTGTTTCAACTTCCAATACTACTAAATAAGATTCGTGCAGGTCTGTTTACTTAGATATAGTAGAACCTCTTGTTGTGGGCAGTAGTATTATGATCGCTGTGAGTTGTGAAGGATAGTAGCAAGATGGCCCCCACATTATCTTCGGCCACGCCCACTAATTCCAGGTTGATTCCCTTACACGTGCTCGCATTCTTTGTTCGTATTCCCTTGACCACATAAACGCCTAATAATCAGCGATTGCTCCTGGTTTCATTATCATGTTAGCTGATCCTGTTAGGAGATTTTAAAATCATTCCGCAAATGTATCTTATTTCTGGTTGTCTTGTTAGATTGTCTTCGCACACTTTAAAGAATGATCAAGTTTGATATAGAACTTGGCCTATTCAGCTTTACGATGAAGTTTGACTAGATTTATAAATATAAATACCGCATCTCCTCTGGAATTCCAGTAGAAAGATTAGTTACTATTTCCAAGATGTGGACCTAATTAGACCCTGATAAGACACTGATCTCGTTGGTCAAGGATAGGTTGGAGCTTTGTTTATTCCTTGATAGTCATCGCGACAGTGCTGGTAAGGACATAACTCTTGCAGCATCTGTCGTGCTGTTCTAGATATATTGCTAAATATATTGCTTTATTACCAAATTCTCTGTTTTATATTTTCCTATGAATCACATGTTTTCTATCCTTCCTCTTTTTCCTGCCTGTTATAAATATTTTTATCCCGAATATCTTTATCTTTGCACTGTCTTCCTGCCTTAAAATTTTGTTACAAAGCAAACACTTTTGGTGTTCCTTCATCTAACTAATTAAATAGGTAATTTTACTGTCTTTCCAATTTTATTATGATGTATATATGAGTACGAATTTATAAATACACAAATTTACAATGTACCTATAAACAATCAATTGATCGCCAGCGAGTTGAACTAACAGACTCAGAGAATAAATAAAAAAAGAAAACCTCAGTCCAATATGCGATGAAAATGGAAGGAGGAAAAGACCCGTCCATAGCTCAAAAGAACTATTAAAAAAAAAATCTTATTTCTGGAAAACCTCAAGGCTACAAATGGCTACTATAGACAAGCATGGGCAGTTACATACGACTTGCTCTGAACTATCTGTCCTACGTTTCAGATATAAAGTTGGCATTAGAAAGCTATCATCCCGTACATTTTTGCAGTAGGATTTATCTTAAGGTTACTAAGCTTATAAAATGGCAAAAAATATGATAATTAGGTCTTAGTTGATGTGATGTGAAGGTTTATGTATAGATCTATTTGTTGTAAAACTATAATAATCATTTGTTTATAAATATCATTATTTTTTAAATTTCTTAAAAAATGCATTTCCAGTTTTAGAATTCTTTTATTTTATATAGTTCAGTTTATATAATGTTTTAAATTATAATGTTTATCCCATAGATTAAAAAATAAGTACAATTGAAGTGTAATGCCTTAATTTGGAAAATTAGGCATTATTTAATTGCACTTGATCAAATTTCAAATATCTGATGGTAATTAGAACATTAATTTCTTGAAAACATTTAGTGACTCTCTAAAAAATGGAATTACAATTTATGGGAGCTAGTTTAATAATGGGAGCGCTTTTGTTTTGATGACCACTAAACAATAGAAACTGAAGGGTTTTTCATAAAATGGGCAGTTACTGATAATGAGTAGTTAAGTAAAAAAATACTTGAAAAAATATTTTGGAAATCCAAATGAGTGACTTTTCATTTTAAAAACACTTGTAGAGATGAGTATGGCGCATTTTGACGAACCTAACAACACACTGACTATTACTCGAAACGTTACACCATATTTATGAGAATTAAACACTTCCTGGATTTCTGTAGCCCATAATAATGAATATTGAATAAAATAATCTCCTGTTACACTGTAGTTGACCTTCCTTAGACGCCAGTAAACTAATTCTAATACCACAGTAAAATCCCATCATGGAGTATAAGAAATTAGAGGCAACGTAAATTCCTACGAATGTTTTAGAAGATGTTAAAACATACATCTTCTAAAATATCCATACGAGCCAATAATAAATATAGCCAATAAAGCCAGAATACAAACCACGAATTTTTCTATAAAACCCCTGTAACTTTGTTGTTATTAATCATAGAGACATTAAACTATTTCTATTCGAACCATAATTAAAAAATCTACAAACTTTATTTAAACATATGAAATTTAATTCTGCAAATGAATAAACTGGGATGATTAATTCTTCATGATTATAAAACCCGTATTTTGAGTGGGAAATAATGTAATTTAGGTAAATACCCTCAGATTAATGTTTTAGCTCTGTCCATAAAGTTTCTATTTCATTGTTCATTTACGAATAGTGCAAACTTTTAAGGACTCCTATTTATAACTATGATCTTTATCGAATTTATTTTTTCATTCGAATTGACATTTTTTGTTAGGTAAAAATTTCAGTCAGTACACATGTCTTGTAGTATTGTTTACAATATTGGCTGGAATTTTTAGGGGACAGTCTAATTTGTGGCAGATCACAAATGTACTCTTGGACAATTCTTAACCGGTACGGAAATGATTTTGTTAACTACGATCAAGTTTTATCCATAATTCTTTGCCAAAAGTGCTAATATCTGTTCGAGAATATCTCTTAGGTTCATCAGTGCATTCAGAGCAGAAACCACCAACGGGTTTGTTCAGTTTTGGTGTTGTCCATTATGAAAATCCATATGACTGAGCCACCATGTTGCTGGAGCCAAACTCTGAAATACCTCAGCTGACTTGGCCCTTAAGGGGCTAAACTCTCATCCGGTCGTTTTCTGGTTCAAAGGCAAGGCATTTTTAATTAGAGAATAAATAATTCTTCTATTCACGCAATAACCAATTTTCTTGGTTTCTCGCCGACTGAATACGCTTTTGCCTTCGACTCTGTTTATGAGTGAGCAGGATTCTTTATTGGGGAACTTAGGATTCTCCTAGACCTTAGGTTGATATCATGAAGAGTATTTTGAACGGTCAGGTCATTCCATGTTGTCCTCGTAGTACGGTGGATCTGACGGCGTATGTACCCAACTGTTGAGGTTCCGTACTTTTAGACAGTTAAAACGATAAAACTGTCTTCATTTCGACTAGTTTTGTGTTTTCTTCCACTAAGAAGTCTGTCTTTGTACCATGAATCAAAACTCTATTCCAATCCCTTATGACGCCGTTTTGCCCTATATTTAAACGTTGGAAGATTTCGCGTGTTGATAAGCCTTTCTCCCTCAAAGCAATGATTCGATGGTGTTTTCCTGGAGATAAGCCTTTCCAGTCATCACGAAAATGCTCAAAACAGCACAGGTTCACTTTAAGAATTATTAATCTCAGCTGGAGATAAATGCTAAATTGGCGTGCTATCACATTTTTTAGGGATTTTCTTGCTTTGGCTCCAAATCCGGTGCTAGTACTGAAACTCCTCTATGCTTCTTATTCCCTAATGCTGTGCTGCTGAGATCAAAAGTCCCCTTTGCTGTTGTTATTGCTGTTATGGAAAGGAGAGATGTTACGAAACTTTTTTTGAGGTATGTAGTAGGATTACAGTTTTATGGTTCCATTAGTATTATTATTAATATTATCTATTATTATTAATATTAGATGCTACGGATCATAGCCATTATGGTATTTATTGTATTTTCTGTTGTCCATCAGATAAATGTGTTATTTTATAAATAACACTTAAAATTATTGGAAAACATGACTTCTTGATAAGCTATCCTCAATCTAACTGTGAAGTTAGACAAAGGGTTGTAACCTATGGCAGTTATCTTATCAAGTTAATGGTTAATGGTTACACTTTAGAAGGGATGGTCTATAACCAAATCAGTTATATTGACTAATTAACTTATCCAAAATAATTTAACAAAAATCTCTCCTCTCTTTGCCCCAAGTTACTATTTATAAGTTTAATTAGTTATTATTATTATTCCCTGTGATTTACTCGATATCTCAATATTTTAATTGATTCCATTATTTCCATTCCTAAGTGAAATACATTATCAAAGATTTAATTTGATTCACTATGGAAAATAATTTCCCCACGATAAATGTTCTGGAATAATATTGAATGTGGATGTTTTGATTAGGGTGCTGTATCGAAGTTGCCAAAATTGCATGAGTGTTTTTTTTTTTTTTGTTTTTTTTATAATCCTTTACTTGGTTTATTTTCAACTGGATTGCTGAGAAACAGTGAAAGTTAAAAATGAGAAGAAAGGAATAAAATGGTTGTACTGTGTTCGGACATTGACAACATAACACTAGATATTTTACAACCTCTTGGATTATCATTCATTACTTGACCTATCCACCTAAACACAGGTGGCTATTACCAGGATGATTTTAGTCATTGCATTGAAGTAAGTCGTCAATTTGGTCAAGTATTCACTCTCTATAACCTGAAATATTTCTTAAGGTTCAGATGAGAACCTTTACGCCCCCATAGATGTGAAAAATACAATATTGTCCAATAATATTGGCTCTTCCGCACGACAGATTAAATGGTTGCCTTAAAGCAACAACAATTCATGTCCATTTTTAGCAGTTTTTGAATAAAAACTACTTTACCAACGCTCTACAATTCAAAAAAAAAAAATTATACGGGTGTAAATTGATTTCGTGTCGCAAGGGAATCCTTGAGATGAAACGAAAGTGTTGTGGGGGTACAACACTCGATGTGTTTTGCATTTACATTCAAATATTTCGAAAACTAAAAATCGTAGCTGCATTCTGTAAGTGAGGGAAATGTTGAGCATTCCATCCCGTTTTTAATGAGATATTTAAAATTGTATCTTGATGCTAAACCGAGTTAGAGAGGCAAAAAGTGTAAAAGATGGTGCAAGAAATGGAATGATAACAAGTTTTTGAACATTTGAATTTAAATATCTTTTAAAAATAAAAATCGAAGTTGCATACTGTAACTGAAGGGAAATATTGAGTATTTCATCCTCATTGTAATGAGCTATAATTCAATTCGATTTTATCTCCATGGTTAACCGAGCTAGAGAGCCGTAAAGTGGAAAAGCTTGAGTGCACTCGCAGGTAATGATAGTGAAGAACTTCCATCTAATGACACAATTCAAATGTCCATAATTAAGACAGGGAGGTGTTGCAGTATGGCAAAAACAAAATGAATTACACTTCCATCAGAACGCACATACAATAATGTAGATTTATAGATATACAAACAAGAAATGAGAAATTAATTACAGCAAACAATACAGTTATAGGAGATTTATGAGTCGCAGAATGTAAACTATGAAGTAACTGAAGTGTTATTCTTAGCTCCATACATATTACTAATAAAAAATCAATTAGTCATAAAAAGCTTCATACTTAATTTGCCATATACACCACAAGGGTCTCAATTATTAGAGAAAGATGAAAATTTAAATCTGATTCCCGTAATATTAAGAGGAGATTTCAATTAAAATTTTGCACATTAATAAATTTTCTACAAGATAAATTACTTTTAAGAGTGATAAACTTACCATTAGAAATTACTTCAGGAGGTGGTACAACAATTGATGTAGTATTTACAAGACATACTGAAAACATTCTATCAAATATTTACATTTGTTATTTTAACTATCACAAGTAAATTATAACAGCATTTACTAATAATACAAATGATAATATAACTATAATTTCACGAATGAACAGGTTATTTATATAAAACATTATTTAATAATAAGAAGGAAGTAAAATAAATATCATAATTGGTAAAATTTTAATACATAATTTCATTTCCATAAGTTTCACTTATGTCGGCCAGTCCCAAAACTGCTACTTTTTTTTATGTGATTTGTCGTAGTTTAAAATTTTTTATTACATAAAGACGAGAAGCGAATCTAATCAGACACTAACATTCAAAGTAGTGCAAATAACCAAAAAGCATAGGTAACAAAAGTGAAATTTTAGACGAAAATATAATTACGTATTTAAGGTGGGGTATATGCTTGAGACGTTATAATAAGTTTTCCTCTCCAGAAGTCTTCCTTCATTTCATTAATTTTAATATTGTTTACTATTTTCTCAAAAAAAGGCTTCATATCGTATTATCAATATACAACACTTCTACAGTCAAGTGGTCTTTAAAATACTCAACGTCTTATCCTCATTAAAATAATCAGATGGCTTAAACGTCAAATTTTAATAACCGTTAAATTAAAAAAAAAAATAATTATCTCTCTTTGTAAGTAGTAATAATCAATAGATACATATAAAATACGATAGAATTTGATAATTAATTAAAGGAGAAAATAAATGTTGTTATTGTCATAAGTCTTATTTTAATTTCAATTATTTATATTTAAAATATACATCAAGGGAAGTATTATCATCCTGAATAATAAATAAATAGCTGTGTATTATCATTAACCATTCTTCTTATTATACATAAGTTGAGTCTCACTCAGCTTAATTGATTAGTTTATTAATGAGTAATGGTTACAGTTTTATTCTAATCAAGTAAACAATCGAGTGATGATTGAAATGAGAGGATGCGGTGGGAAAAGAATAGCGGTGGAAGATTTAATTGGGCAAAGGAAGATAGTAAACGTGAAGAACCGTTAAATGTAGGACTCCTTGCTCCCGTCCTACGCCCCACTCCAGCATTCCTTCATTGTTCCTTCATCTCTTTAACACTCCTTTTAGCCTTTTAATCTCTTAACACTCTGATTTAGTTTATCATTTATCTTTACATCTGAATATTATTATACCCGATATAAATATATACATTATAAATTAGCTAAGATTTAATTAATTGTCAAATGTTCTTTGCACTTAATTTTTATTCGGATTCTAAGTATTTTTAAAACATAATAAAGAACATATAATCGGAAGAACTTCATTCTTTTGTAATGTTAGTTAGGTCAGTTGTAGGTTTGTGACGTTTTGGACAATATATAAAATTAGAAATTATTTATAAATACGCAATTGAGTTGTATTCTGGCACAGTTACTAATTTAAAACAAAGCAACTCATTTATTCGTCAGTTTTGACTAGGAAACCATAGCCGTACAAAACTTTTTCAACGAATCATTTATGTTGCATTTTTTTAATACAACAATTAGGTAATTAAGAAAAGATATTTCGTTTCATGCTTAGCAAAATGGTATTCGTGGAAGTTCTTCATGGAAGCATCGTACAAGGTTTCTATTTTCAAAATTCAAAAATACTATTAATACTATGAGTAATCTTATTCTTAATTAGTAGTTATGAATAATAACTATCGTTTTCATTTATTATTGTTATTCTTGTGTAGGATTGTACTAGCCCTTATTGTTATCAGTAGCCGTTGACCCTCGATAAGAGCTCCAGATGGTCGAATGTTATCTGAGGGGCTAACGTAAAACGCTCGCTCAAGATACCAAAAAGTCCTTTTGATCAACACCCTCCCACGATAAATGATATCCAAGAGGTTTCATCTATCTCCCTCTTTTTAAAGGAAAAAAAAAAAGACAACTGTAACCATATGGTCGTTACGCCAGATCATTGAGATACAATCCTTACCAGCAGTGTCTAGCGTACTTATATATTTTACCAACAGAACGTATCAGTTACCATATACATTTCTTATAGTTTTTATAATTTTACATAACATAAAGATCTGTTTTCTTTCAAAGAATTTTCGTTTTGCACACCACATGTTCCTTCCAGTAGGAAATGAGTATGGATGCCTCCATCTTTCTAGAGGTGGTTATTTTTCTTTGTTTTAAATAAATTCTGACTGGGCTTTTTATCTCGAAAAATAAAAAATAAATATTAGTGTCATCCTTTAAAAACATTCAGAGTTTTAGCATTATTGTGAAAAAAAAAATGAAAAAACAAGATTAAAATCAGTAATAGCGATTAAAAATTCAATGGGCCTCAAACAATTTAAAGTAGTCAACAAATTTCCACAAATAAATAAAAACTGCTAGAGATGTTTAGTTTTTTTACATTGATAATCTCGCAATATTGTCAATACTAAAGTATGAATTTTGTTGAGGCACAGGTAGACAGTAAAAAAGTCAACTTTATAGAAATATAAGTTGTACCCCTTGGGTCCCCACCTCTTCAAATGAATAGTCACCTAAAATATTAAGTTTTATTTAATATAATTATGTTTAGTAATTATAGGTCATAAGTTTTACTTCTATAATAAGTATTGGTTCATCGCACAGATTCGACAATTATTTTTTTTCTATTGCGTTAACCTTTTCGTTTTTGGGATTCATGATTGAAGACTCCCGTTTCTTGTTCCAGTGGAAGTAAGCCATTTAATCACTTTTCGGCCTTTCAATTATTGCTTATTCACGCTTTCTAGAAACTGGTTCTACAAAAACTCAGGAGCTCGTGGAGAATGCTTGCTTATTCTTCACATGATGTGCAGAATTTGGTATGAGAGGAAAATTAATTAAGTGTAAATAGTCTTTAGTACATTAACAATGGAATAATGAGAATAGGAATTTGAAGAAAAGGTTACCAAATCAATATTTGTTTTATAATCTGTTTATTTTTGGCTGATATTTTTCTACCTTTCTTGAACGCCACGCAGAACATCTTCCTACAATTAATTAGGTATGGAAAACTAATAATTTTACAATATAATCCGGATATTTTCATTTAAAAAATAAATAAACCTATTCCTATTAATATTTGTTTAACATTTCGTCTCCATAACAGGAAGTCCATTCATAAGGCTCAAAAAAATGTATTTATTTATTTTTTAAATTCCTTAGTATTTACATCAAAATAAATAATAAAGATCGTATATTAAATTTGAAAGTTGTATACTAATTTTTTAATTCTTATGAAAATAATTTTGTATTTGGATTCATAATGAATAAATATATATATATTTTTTTTTTTGGAAACTTAATGTAAAATCATTATATAGTCTTCTTCAGACGTTGAACATTTTTGGTCTCTTAAGCATTTCAAATTCTCCAATGTTTGAACCACGTTGACTAGAATTTTCTTTAAAGATATTATTTTCGAAGCAGATTAACATTAAAACGTAATTTCAGTTTAATGGATTTCGGCTTTTAAACGATTGTTGTAAATATTTGTTAAAGTATCCTTATTGAAACTCAGTGCCTTTACATGTCTTTTTATTTTCAAAATTAACCTTCATCAATTGATACAATGTTGTAAATAATTAGTAATTACCAGGCTATCCTTATACGAACTTAAAAAAAATAAACTATTTACTAGTTTTTTGAAGTTGAGAACGAATCATGTACATATATATTATTTCTGACCTGTATCTCATGATTCATTTAAATAAAATTAATTTTATAGTTTATTTTATGCTGCTGCATTATTTAAAACCTTATTAAAACTAAAATTATTATTGTTGATCATCCATCAAATTCCGTTTGTCCTTGTGAACGTTATCCGCTTCAGTTATTTTGGCAGTTACCTTTGAACGGTCATCCACTGCTAATTCTTCCGGTAAGCCGAGTTTACTGAGCGTAAAAGACTGTTGAGCTTATCCGGCAACTATTTATCGTGGGAACAAGTCTTCTCATCTAACCGTTGTAATTAAATATACCTTAAAGGTAGTGTTAAAACTGAAAGCCGTGTTATTAAAATTAAATCGTGTTAAATTTGCGATTTTAGTTGTCAAACTAGTGTTGTTTTCTATTCTGAAATGATTAGTATTATTATTTTCTTTACATAAAATATTACTATCGTAACATTGAGCCAAGCCATAAAAAAAGGATCCGACCACCGTCCATGATTAGTGGTCTAGATACATCAACACCCTAAGAATAACCGGACCTATCTGGGATTAGAGCATACAAATTTAGAGGATTTAGAGATCAGTTGAGAGAAAACTGGTTTTCGGTCAGTCCCATAAGAAGAAGGCTGCGAGTCAAAGATAGACTCGGTATGAAACTCCGATTATCCATCAGAGTACTTTTCCACAACTAAGAATTCAAAAACAAGGAGGAAGCTGAAACCAGATGGATACGCTGAATTAGTATTGACACTACAGAACTGACAGAGGAGGAACTGGATGGTTAAATGGCAAAAAGTTTAAAATATCTTTGAAGCCAGTACAGGGAGATATTTATATGTAGTCATACACATGAATGGCTCTCATTCTCTAATGTGCACGTGCTAGTAGTATGGGAGCTATTATAGGATTATGAAATTACTCCATTTAATTACTGTTTCATTTTCTTTTCCGCAAAAACCACTTAATGTATTTCTGAAGTAAAAGTAGATACGAAAACTATTTAAATCGCTTATCCTCTCACTACGAAATGGATGTTGAGATTATAAATTCGTAAAATGATTCCAATCAAAAGCGTTCCAGGAATATTTGAACCACACCCGTCAGCCTACTTGATACAGATTCCAGAACACATTCCCTCTTGGACTCGTGGACTCTTGGACGTCCTTGATATGATCTCACTATCCCATTCAGTGGCTCAAACTCTTTACTACCGAGACTCAGTTTACTTTTTTACATCTTCGAGTATTTCCATATCCTTCATATTTATGAGAAAGAGACTTTTTTAAATTCACTACGCCGTGAATTTATGTCATGCCTTGGAATCAGACACCTTGAATTGAGCTTCTACGTTCACTGTCCCAGTCGGTCTTATATTCGTGTCGTCATAAGCACATAGTTTACTCACGTTACTGATTAAATGGTCAATTTTATTATGTTTCTGATGTTTATGACGTGTTGCTATCACAGGTTTACGTTTATAACATATGATAACTGTTCCTACTTAATGAAGTCCATCCCATTATATTTAAACGATGTATACGATACTAATGACCTTATTCTGAAATTTCGCCTCGAGAATATGAATTTTAATTAAATTGTGTAATAGTTTCAAGATCACTCTTTTCTACGTCATTTATGTAAGCAGTAGCCTTCATGCTCTTAAATTCAATCGTGAGCTAACCTTCTAAGTTGCTTTAATAACTTTATAGCATCCTTCAATCCATAATCGCTGAACGTGGTGCATGGTTCATTGGTGAGGTTATGATCGGTATACTAATTTATTGCTTTCATTAGGAACAAGCAATGCAGGATTATCCTCAGAGGCAACTGCCAATGGGCCCAGTGCTTGCATGAGAAAAAAAATTTGAAGTCATTTTCATTTACTCTTTGAATATTTTTGGTTTGTTCTTAAATCATAAACGATGCCTCCTAATAAACATACTTATTTATTTGATGACCCAATGACACTAACTTTTCTTTAGCTCTCTTTAGGTTAGTAGTATTGGTTACTTATGTAGTTTTTCAGTATAAAATAGAAAATGCAATCTTGGAGATCGGCCTGTAATCCACATTGTCTTGGCGTGTTTACGATTAACTTCAGGTAAATGTTTACCATGTTAGTGGTAAGAATAAATGAGATGTGCAAAGAACATGTTTTTTAGCTTAAAATCTCACCTTTGTAATGACATTTGTTTGACTTTTCTTGATCATATCGTCGTTAAACTATCGGTGAAGAAAAATCGTAAGAAAAATGACCACCATTTGTTGAGAAAAAAAATTCTCTAATCATCTTTGTTTCAAGAAACATGAATAAATCTTCATAAAAAAAAAAAAAAAAAAAAAAAGGGTCTAGCGACTACCATTGAACCACTTGGTATGAATTGATCTAAAGATGGCCTTACTATACTTTATTTAAGATGACCTAAATTTAATAATCCTCGATCAAATTTCTGACAATTCCAATGAATGCTCCTCAATTTGGACGGTAGGAAATCTGACATGCTTCCTGTAATTTAGAAATGAGTTCCTTATTCGTGAAAGTTTTCCTCTAAGTGATGTTTCAATAATGAAGTAAAATAGTGTGTCTTTATGAAGAAATTGCTCATTTCATTTTCATAAATACCTATCTGCGGTTTTTGACTGAGATTCTAGTTTTTTATATGATTGGACCCCATTGCATTCTTCCATTTCTAGGTTAAAATTACTCAAAAAGTAGGTAAGATCTTGACGGCGTTTAAAATTTCGCTTTGTATCAGAAAGACTCAGTTAGAAGTGAGTTAATGTTTAAAAATGTTGAGCGGTCCACTTCGATGGATTTTAACATAAATAGCTACCGAATGTTTGTTTGCGTGTACTTCTTCTTTTGTGTCTGATTAATTTTGGCACACTTCTAACAAACGTTAAAAAATATTTTATCTTTGTTATGTTCATTATTTATTTTTAAAGCAAATTATTCTCAAACGGTTATCATGCAAATGTTTCCTTTATTTATTTATTTTTTAACTACTATGACAAATGAAAGATAAATATCACCTACTTACTAAGGTATACTCAAGTTAATAATAGAAATTTTTTTAAATTGTAATTTTATGTTTAAAAGTCTATGACTAAAGTGTGCTTAACTATATGATCCCTTTTTCTTTTTACTCTTGGGATTTTGCGAATCCTATAATGCAATCTATGTTCTTTACTTCTTAAATCGCTTGATGTTTCGTAATCATCCATCCTCTTTAATAATTTAATCTAGGAGTACAAAAATAGTAACTGTAGCTGGGAACAAAGGTTCGTTAGCGATTCGTATTACGTCCGAGGAAACTATTATTGACACTGAGCATGTATTCGAGTTGCGTCCACTATTGCGTAATCTATGCGAGAAATGTGCCAATTTATACCTTGCTGTAAAACCTATTACAGTTGCATGTGAACGATATGCTGATTGCAGGTTCACCGATCCTAGCTGCTACTGTATCAGATAGGCCATCTTACTGTTATGGAACTTACTGTTTGTTTCTACACAGTATCAATAAACAAGGTTTCATTCAGTATATTTTTTTTTTACTGACCTAGGCCACAATAATAGTTTTGGGTGACTTTGTAGTGAAGTAATATCTGACCTAGGCCACAATAATAGTTTTGGGTGACTTTATAGTGAAGTAATGGCTAACCTATGCCACAATAATAGTTTCGGGTGACTTTGTAATGAAGTAATGGCTAACCTAGACCACAATAATAGTTTCGGGTGACTTTATAGTGATGTAATGGCTAACCTAGACCACAATAATAGTTTCGGGTGACTTTATAGTGATATAATGGCTAACCTAGGCCACAATAATAGTTTCGGGTGACTTTATAGTGAAGTAATGCCTAACCTAGGCTACAATAATAGTTTCGGGTGACTTTATAGTGAAGTAACGGCTAACCTAGGCCACAATAATAGTTTCGGGTGACTTTATAGTGAAGTAATGGCTAACCTAGGGCACAATAATAGTTTCGGGTGATTTTTTAGTGAAGTAATGGCTAACCTAGGCCACAATAATAGTTTTGGGTGACTTTATTGTGAAGTATTTGATCTGAGAAGAATGTATTTTACAAGTATACATCACCTACTGGTTTAGCCCTGTAAGAACTCTGGCATTAAATATGCTTCTTCTGTTTAGTTCATTCGAATATAAGCGATGTAATGCTCATACGAATGAACAATTTAATATTATCAAGAAAGTCTATTCAAGACACACAATTGGTAAAGTTGTATACTTAATAATGACTATCTTTAAGCAGCTTTTTTTATATTATATTAAAAAATATAATTGGAAAACTGGAAATCGGTTTACCCGTACGCTAAAAAAAAAGTTACAAATTCAGAAACTAGCAGGATAAATATATTTAGTACAGTATTTTCTCAATATTTTGAGTTCAAATTGTTCTAAATATTTAAATGAATATTGAAATACATAAAACCTATGCATAAGTTTTGGGCTCAAAATATATGTATATAAGTAAAGACGGATAAACTTCAACGAAAAAAGATCCTATGTTTAGAGGTGGAAATGGTAACTCATTTAAGCTAATCTTAACCCAGTATTACCCAGGGAGTATTTAAAGTATGCTTTGAACACTATTGGTTCAATGAAATAGAGCAGAGTCTGTCTAATACTTTTTTCTGTGAGTAATATATATATTTCGCATTGTTTGAAGGTTAGGCATGGGAAAGAACGAAACATGTGACGTATACCATTGCAACCATGGCGCTGTTTAAGCTAACTTAAGAATGACCCATTGACTTGTACCTAATTATTGAAAATGGTTCATTTTGGGGATTTAAAACACAGGGTCCAATATATATATGTTCTGTAGGACGTTCCCACGGAATATATATGGGTATGGATGTCGTAACCGACAGTTTTAAAACCCAATATGTACCCTCTGAATCCACCAACTTAGTACTCACCCTTTTTACTAATACCTGTCACATTATTTAATAACTTTTATTAAAGTTCTAGTCAAAAATTGAAAAATCGAAATTTTGGCACTTTTCCATGAAATTCCCTTTCCTGTGATTATTCATTTGTCCTAATCCATCGTTCTGAAAATCGGAAAAGGGATCGATCACCGTATATATCGTATTATATATATTGACCATCACCAGAATTTCTCTTCAAGCTTCCTTCTGCAGAGACAAATCGAATGTGAGCTCTGTATTCCAATGAATTAGTTGCAGCTGTGACATCTTACAGTGCGACAAGTTTATTATTAAACTAAGATTTATTTATAATCCTATCTGAATTTGGTGAAACCATATTTCCTTCTCATTTCTGCATTCTCAATACATGTCAAAAATTTAAATATTTATCATTTATAAATTAACCATAACATTATTTTTTGATATGTTGAGATTTTAAAAATAATTATTCTTCTAACATCTTCCCTCTGATACTTGCCTTAGAAATAATTTTTTTTTTTTTTTGTTTTTGTTTATAGTGTTTTTTTCTTTGTTCATACAGTAATAGTTTTTGAATTTATTAAGTAATATCTGTCTTACTCTAAAAGAATTTAAAAGCTTAACAAAATGAAATACCAAATAAAAATATTATAATTACCAGAGTATCGATAAAATCAGTTTCAACACCAATAGTTTATCATCCAACATCCCAGAGACTACAGCTGACCCTGGTACTATTACAGGAAACAGTGTGCCATATACATACATAAAACATTCCACTTATTCTTTCTGTTGGTTTTATTTTCCCTTATTCATATTTATCAACATTCGTTTGTAAAAGGAATGAAAGATAAAAAGTTGGGATATCAGAGAACTGATGGTAAAATTTAAATTTATAATTAGTAGTATTCTCATTCACTTTCTAAACACAGGTACACGAGTTATAGTTTCAATAAATTTTGTAATAAATTGCTATATTACATAGTATTAACCCCTAGACCACGGAACCGGTTAAAAAAATAAATATTATATAGTAATATCGAGGTTGGATATAGCAGGGGAATTATGAAAGTCGACCTTCACATTTTTTTTTCAAACATAATTATAATAAAATGGAAAATTCTAACTTACTCCTTTTTTTTTTTTTACAGCTTTCCTTTTTTTAAATATGTTAAAATTTATTTGTAATTTTTATATTCAGGTAGGACTTAAAAATAAAAATAATATAATATGCATAGAATCATCTATTTATAATTATTAGATAAGTTCAAAACAAAACACTTCCTCTGGTTCCTTAATCGCCGCGAAAGTTCGTCCTATTGTCCCTTTGTCTTTATTTATAATTAAAATGTATACCTTAATAAAAAATAAAAGAAAATAATTATCAGCGATTTTTATGTAAATCGAAATTTTTTTTTATGGAATTTGACTGGATTAATTGTTTTGTTCCCTCAATGACCTAATTAGTTTTTATTTCGCTAAATAACTGTAACCTGGTATTAAGAACTACGTCAATCAATTTCTTAGGCATAGAGACTCAAATTCTAAGCAAGATCCTTCCATGATTTATCAAGATTCAATTTAAAGACAGACATTGCTCGTATTAGGGCACAGAATAATTAGCGAAATTATAATGATAAAATGGACCTTAGTTTTACTTCCTAACAAGCTGTTGTTTCCTTTTCTGTGATACTCTACCGAACACAATGGTAGGCCGAATTGGCTTCAACACGCTTAAATGCATTTTCTGTGGAGGACCTCCTTCGGGGTTTCCAGCTGCCCCTCCCACCTGCATTCTTTGTCAGCCTAATAGAGGTAACTCACATTGAGAGGGCATTTGAACATTCCATACCTATTTGTGGTATATGGGTGTCGCACATCTGCTCTATTTGTCTGGAAGTTAAAGTGACGACTTGGATCCTTTATCCATATCTGCCTGCATTCTAGGACAGCAGAAATTGGTGGAACTCTAAATTTACATCGATTAGTGAAGGTTTGGTACTCATTATTTGATCTCAAAGTGACTGGATGTCTTGTCCTGGCTTACTGCTGTATTGAAACTATCGTTGAGACCCTAAGGTGAATCTTTGTTATATCTTTGGACCTGCAACTTTCAATGTCTATAAAGTGTGTACTGCAGGAGCGAGTACTCAAGTCTCTAAATCACAAGGCGAAACGGATAGCGAAGAGGAAGACCACCAACATACTTTAAATAGAGTTTTTATTTATCTTGAACCCGTTTCTTCTGACATTTTAGTGTGGGTACCTTGTCTACACGGTGAATTTAAAACTGAAACAAAGAATGAAAGTAGATGAGCATAGTTACCCCTTTAAAGTGACTTTACTGATTTTTGAAATGCTGAGATAAAAGGAAAAAAACTATTACAGTACTTTCATTTCACATTATCCCCAAATTGGGTTACTTTTTTTTTCGGAAAAATCCCTGTACAAATATCCGAAATTTGATTTTAAACTTTAAAACTGGGAAATGTCACCTCGATCGAGTGGCATTACATGGACTAAATTTTAATTAAATGTTTTTCTAACTTTTAAATTAAATATTAATATTTTATTTAAAATTTCTTAATAAAACCTGAAAAATAATTGGTGTATAATATGTCAATACTTTATTCGACCATTATATAACCATTTAATTATTAGTGTGTTATCCGTCGTTCAAAATTCTATTCAAATGCTATTATACACAAGAATGAAAAGACAGGAAACTGCACGCAGATTCCGACTATTACTGCACTTAACTAGACAAACGGTCTAAACTTCCAACACATCACAAAAGACTGATCTACATGATAATAATAAGGCCCATCTGGACATACGGAGTTGAGCTTTGGGGCTCCACTAAACCTTCGAATTCCTCTCGTATCCAATCCTTACAATCAAAAATCCTTCGTAAAATCCTCAATGCTCCTTATTTTGTTACTAATAAAACCATCCATAAAGACCTAAATGTTCCTTATGTAACCGATCTACCCCGAACCCGATACCATTCCTTCCATTACAAACTCCCTAACCACCCAAACCCACTAGTTTCTAACCTTGCTTCCTCTTCCATTTCTGGCAATCCTCCGAGGCTCCTGAAAAGAAGATGGCCTTGTGACCTTATATTGTAAAATGTTTTTAGAGTTCTATTACTGATAGTTTCTCTACATGCTGAATCATATCATTATCATTATATCATTATGATCAAATTTACTTGTTATATTTTTTATACAGTTTTAAATATCAAAAAATACATTTAAAAAAAAAATGCTATTATCACATAAATTAAATAATATTGGTTGCGATTAATGAAATATTTTAGTAATGAAAAAGCGAATAACTAATTATTCGTTAAAAAAAAATTATATCGTTTTGTTACACTTCCAAATACTTTTTTCTACCGGGTATTAAAGGGCGTGAGACCATTTTTATTATGTTCGATGCCTGCTATCTGATTATTACATGAAAGAAGATTGCCAACTCTATGGTAGATTGTAGATACACTCTACTCTTCCATTTCTGGTTTTTACAATAATGGTATTGAGATTAAGTATTTTTTCTCCCTCAGACGTAATATTCTTACAGACTACAGCTACCGGTTCGGTGTTGAGAAAGTAGATGGAATTGTCTTTTTATTTATCCAAGTGACTAAGAGAACCTTATCATACCAAACTGGTTGTTCATTCGTCCAGGAACCATCTGCGTTCCATGCCGGCTATTATTTCTAATCAATCCTATAGGCACGATTACACCATACGTTTGACCTCTTGGGTCATTAATATGTCACGAATGATTTTAAATATATTGTCCTCTGTACTTTATGATACTAATCAAATAAATTATGCAATTTTTTTTCTGAGATATTATAAATTAATAGTTTTATGGATCGGTTCTTCCTCAAAAAATTACCCCAAAAGAAGTACAATTTTAAATATTGCACTAAAGGACAACTCTCATTTTTTTCCTTTTATTCACTTCAACTTAACAAAGTAATCGTTTCGGGAGCTACCCCCCGTCTTGAGAATATACCCTTAAGAAAAATATATCATCACCCCTGTTGTCAAAAATATATAAATAACGTCCAGTCACGTGATTACATTTTACTTCTTCACTACTGAGGATAGGAAAGCTTTGTTTTTATTTTTAAATTTAGGTCTGTATTGCCGTTTTCAATCAACTTGTCAACTTCAAGTTACACCAATTTTCAAAGTTGCTACATTTATTTGTACTTACTTCCAAAATGGATTTGCTAAAAGCTTGATGACAGTAATATTCGTGAATTTTCGAAATATACTTCATTTTGCACTCTAATAACGTCAATTCGCTTTTATTAACTTTGAAAATATTCAATTTTCAAGCCTTAACATACCAGTATATTTTTTTTTTGTTTCTGAGAAATGAGCCATTTCTTGGCAAATTAACATAAAGGACCGAAGGCAAGAGGGTTGGGTAAAAAAATATTTTCAGCCATGTATCTATCGTAGAGCTCGGTCGACCCTAGTGTGTGGACCCCTGTATCTCTGATGCACCGAAGAACCCTTTCTACTGCCGATTAATTTTCGCCTTGGGGTTCTCACACTCTCCCAAAGGGCTAACAAAACGTTTAAGCCAGAAAATAAAATCAAAGGACACCTACGAGAAGGAAGAACAATAAACTGAAAACTAATCTTTAGCTTAGCAGATTGTAATTTGGAATTTGTTACTTTATATGCAAAAGGATTTAAATTATACCAAGCAAGTGATAAAGAATTATTTTATTGTTTATTTTGACTTTAGTATCTTCTAATTATCAGTAACTAAAAATAATGTATAATTGATAAATTTGTAGTGTACATTTTATTTAATTGGAGTTGTAATAAAAGAAATTTTTCTTTGCAAAGGTTTAATAATTTGAAATTGCTTTAGTAAAGTATTTTCAAGGAATAAAATGTTTTGGATTCTCTTAAAGCATCTTAAACTCCTGTTGTTTTTATTTTATTATTGCGAAGCCTATTCCAGGTGTAAGCAGTTGTTCTCATTAATATTCACCGTAGAGATAATTTTTTTTTGTTTGGGATGGGGTTAAAGGTCGGGGAGACAGTAAAGAGGTCGCCTTCAAGGGATACACGTCTACGCTCTACCGAAGGGTTTCTCCGAGTATTTACGAGAGATTAGTTCAAACGTAATTAACCTAAAATGATTTATATGTAAGTTATCTCTCTTAATTCACTATATTTGTCTTTCTTTTTTTGTTTTTTTTTTTATTTCTCATAATTTAGTTTATCTGATACTGATTGTGTATTAGAATTATATCTAATTTCTTAAAAATTACTTATGCATTCATCGTGCGGTTTTAAATATTTTCGTTAATTTGAATCTATTTTTAGCCTTTTCCTACCAGTATTTATTTCAATTTCTTGGTATTCAGCTATTATTTATTAATTTAATTATTGTTTGTTAATTTCTGCAAGCGTTTACATTTATGTTTCCTATAGGGCTTTGTTTCTTTCATTTACTTAACATAAGAAAGGTTTATGAGTTCTGTTGGATAAGAAATGTTCAAAACTGAAATAATCGGTTTATCTTTGGAGATTTTTTTTTTTTGCATTGATTTTGATATCAATTCATGAATACGTCATTTCTGTTATATTTTTTGAACCTTGGAATTATAATAAATTATGTTTGATGTACCATGCCTCTTTGCCAACTTTAGATTTATATGGATCATTTTGTTTATTGTGCGAAAATAAACCGTTTGTTATTTCCAAACTTTGAAATTAGTTATTTATTACTTTCTTACCATTACTAGGTTAGGTATTGTATGTGCCATGCTTATCTCTTTAAGGTTGGACATTTTTTTTGGTTTGGTGCTCTGTCTCAGGATATGAATGATTTACACGATTTTTGTGCTGCAGTATTGGCATTAAGTATCATAGATTTGGAATAAATATTCGCGTATGATAAGAAAACGGAGTTTGTTTTCAGCTTTATTACACTAAAAACATCAAGATTAGTCAAAATCACTCAATCTAATTTATGGTTGTGTAGACCGGTGTAATAATTCAAATAACAAACCATTGTGTAATATTTTGCAGCGTTTTCACTCCATGGTTAATATCTTTTATATCTCCTCTCCTAAATAGTCTTTTAAACTTTTTGTGTTTTAATCATAGTAGTTAAAAAATTCAAAGTTTTTATAAAAATTAGAAATTACTATCATAACATTTTTGTAGGAAAAAAAAGTTTTACGAAAAATATTAATGATTTAGATCTTTGTGAAATTGCCAGAAGTCATAAGTTTTTATTTATTTATTTTTTTTCTCCGTTCTAGGTTATAGATATAAAACCCTTTGGTCAACGCCTATGGTATGTTAAAAATACAAAGCTTTAAAAGGAATATTGTCTATATTATAAAAAACAATGTAGGTATATAGATACACATACACACGTAGGTATACATAAGTTTCAATAAAATAAAAAGAGGAGTAAAAAAATTAAAATGTATTCCAGAGTTTATTTAGATTGCTATAAATTAAATAACAAATTAGATAATAATTGTCAAATTAATATTAAAATCAAATAACAGTTGTTTTGAGGTTGGTGCTTGTACTTATAAAATTAATCGGTTTTTTATTGCTCTTAATAAAAAATAAAAAAGAAAGAACACTTAATCATTTAATTCATTTAATCACTTTGATATTTTGTCCACTATCAGTGAGAAATATTAGATAGTTTGAATCTCCCAAGTTGAATTAAATTAGGTTTTTTGAACATTTCTCCCGTTTCCCTTGATCTCGAATAAATTGAATTGCCGATTCTTGTTCAAGTTCTCTATTTAATCTGATTATTTCAATTTAGGCTAACGAACTCCGGCCCATCCATGAATGATATGAGAAAAATAAACTGAAAAAAAAATCCGTTAAATTCAAATTCATTTAATTAAGGCTAGTGGTGAGGTAGAGGGGGGGCCACTGAAGAGGGAGCATATTTCTAAACCAGTTTTCAAATCATCATTCATGAGTTAGGCTATTATTCATGTGACAACATAACTGGATGTATCTGACCGATCTTAAGGATTCTCTTCCTTGGCCTTTTTGTCTTCTATCTTATCCGGCCAGGAGGGTATTTGGCAGCCAGTGATTAATCGATTTCGAAAGCCAGGAATATTTTTCTGATACCGATGAATCGATTTTGATAAATTGATATTGGCAGATACACACAACATTGAATATCATACATTAATATATTTCACACCTTCAGCATAATTTTACCGTTGCATTTATATATTTAAAACAGTTATATAAAAAATATGATAAGTTATATATTGTAACTTTATATAATTTTTTTTCAAGAATATTAATTAATTTGTATTTGTTCTGCGATGCCATGTTTCATTGTGAAAATTGCATGTAATTAACTACTAATAAAAATAAAACAAATCAAATTCCATCAAATAATCATTTTATTTTATTCATCAACCAATGGAGGAGTGTTAACTAAACTGATTATATCTTATAAAATTTATTCTTATTCTGATACTTAAGTAAAAATCATCTTTTGACTATCTATAGTAGAACATACAATTTTTTTTATTCTTATACAAATACTTAGACTTACATACTTTTGATTGTTGAGAATAGGATATAAAACTTTTAATTCTAGTAAAGTAATTGAGGGATAAGGCCTCTTCTGGATCTTTCACTTTTTTCAAAAAATCTTTTTCTTTTATAATTTTCTTCTATAAGTTCTTAATATACTAAATCGTTTTCGATACTAATTATTTTATATTAGCAAAAATGAATAAATAAATATAGTTTCCTAATCCATCCTAAAAATGAGTACAAACTCATCCAACCAAAGTTGGATTAGAAACTTACAGTCTTATATATTATATTAATAATTATAACACTGTTAAGTCAATAATTATAACATTAATAATTATAGACTTAACAGTCTTATATATTATATTATTATCTACCTATGAGTTAAGAATAAACCCGGCTTAACCCTTCATAAATGATAATTTTCGAAGTATGGAAACAATACCTTATTTATCTTCCGAAGAATCTAAAAAAAAAAAAAAAAATAAAATAATAATAATTAGAGAAAAGGATGGGAAAGGGAATATGGTAGTTATATAGACATGTATGTTACGATCGTCTCTTTCCGGAACTCCTTAGGGGAAAAAAATACAAATCATTTAGTATTATTGTAACGTTCAAAACTTTGACTGGCTAAAAAAAGAGTCATTAGAAATAAATTGTAAAAAGCAAAATCTACCAAATTTTATGGCATTTGACATCGCATTTAAAACACAAACGCGAATTCTTGCTCATTGTTTTAATCTATCTGGGACACTACTCTAAAGACATGAGCTTTAAATGCGTGCGTGCCCTATTCACACTGGAAGAGATCCCCATGCTTCCATATTGAATTAGAAGTGTAAAGAGCACAGTATTGGGGGAAAGACGCATACAGCAAAAAAAAATAATAATAACAAACGGGGGTAACGGAGAATGAAACGGCCCGTAAATAATATAGTTTAATTAATATATCTTTAAAAGAATAATTGAATTAATATAGTTTTAGTTAACAATATATTTGTTCTCATTATTTTGGAATAATTAATGTTTTATTATTCTGTTCCTTCATTTACTGAATAGGTAAAATATATATATGTATATATAGTATGAAGTTTCTGTTTTATAATTATGTCAAATTTATATACTATACTAGTTAAAGGTTTCTAAAATATATATATATATATATATTTTTTTTTTTTCAGTTTCCCCATCCTGGTTGTCAAAATGTAGTCAAGAACCCTGAGTCTTGCAGATAATTCACTCATGCAGCTTTCCCAGTGGTAAGACAAAAAAATTATTTGATATTTACTTGAAAACAGAAAGTAAAATATGGTTTATAAATAAAAAAATATTAGTGAACCGTAAGCATAAGTTTGCAACTTTTGTGTATTTAATTTTTACAAGTTGTTTTTTTTTTTTTTTTTTTCTCATCTGCTAGAACCAAAGTAATTGTGGAATTGAAGAAACACATAATTAATTGATTTTTAATCATGAAGATTGAATCCATTTATCAATGATATACTTTTGAAATCATTTATAGATTGATTAATTGCGATTAATTACAGCCAATGTTTGACGTGTTTTTACAATTTTTATTTATTTTCATCTTTATATCGAAAGATTTAGTATTAAACAATAGGAAATTTATTTCCTTATTTGAGTATAAAATAAATTTGCAATATATCATGAATGTTTTATTGTGAAAGGCTTAATATATAAAAATGAAATCAGTGAATTATGTTACAAAAATTTTATCACTTATTTTTATCCATTAATAAGCACCCATAATGCACCCTATTATGTTTCCAACAGAACACTACACAATGACCTACATATCCCTTTTGCCCTTGACTTCATACCAACCAAATTCTTAAAATGCCATACCAAACCTTTCCAACCATCCTAATCTTTTGGCTCAAACCTTATCTAGTTCCACCCGTCCCTACACCCACCAGGAAGGTTGGAACGGCAGTGGCCAAGAGACTTATTAAAATAAAAATGGACAATTTGAGTTCTGGCAATGGTCAGATTCTCCACTCAAGTTGAGTGTTTGTGGCTTTAGCGCACTTACTCAGCCTCCACTGGCTCACTGCTAGTGATGTGGCGAGAGGGATGCGCTGGGATCTTTTGAGCTCTGCTCTACCCCTCACACGTGGGGGATAGAGTGGGTTCAGGGATCCTCAGGTTGATTGTGTAAATATTGTATATTAGAGTGTAAATGTGACTATAGATTATATTATTTTATCATTATGTTATTTTATTTTATATATTTTTTTTCTTTCATACACATAGTTTGATCATGTTCATTTTGTTTATTCTTTTGTTTGTATATATTTTAAAAGAGTTTTTTTTTTTTTCATTCATTTATTTATGTTATTTTATTTTAGTATGTATGAGATCATTCATCACTATTACCTATTGCCCACAACTGTGTGGCAGATTGTAATATCTATCAATAAATAAAAAGTGTGGTGGGATAAACGAATAAAATAAGCACCCAAGTAGCCTTGCAAAAGTCACTAATGATATTTTATGACAATTTTTCATCATAGGAATAAGATACATTAATTATCTTAATTGACATTTTATCTTATTGTTTTTAAATATTTGATTGTATCTATGTTTACTAAAATTAATTTAATTTTTCAGGAAATGGCAACAAGTCCACCAATGCCCGAGTTTCGAGGAGCTGACCATTATCGGGGGCCCTCGTCCATCGAAGCTGGGCATGAAATAGTCAGGCCAAAGCCAAGGAGGTATTGACATATTATTAAATATATTTGTAAATTGGATTTCTGTTGCAACAATGATTTGATTATAATATAAAATAAGAAAAATTACAATAAAATGATTTACAGAAGGAACTTATTGTCAATCTTCAAATGTTATAAAATATTTTGGAGATCCTGTAATTCAGTTTTAAAATTAAACAAAAAATTGACAAGTTAAAATCTTTTCCATAAATTTAAAAATTGATTGGAGGTACTTTGTACTTTATTAAGTATGCATTTTCTGTTTATATCTTTATGTTCCTTCTTTTCTTCAATCTTAAACAGTTTTCTATTTGCTTCCTCATTTTCACCTTTTTATTTGGAAGAAACATGAAGTACTGTATCACAACATTGATATGCATTTAGTTATCATAACATACTTGAGTTTAGAGATTTTTTTGTTATGCATTAAATAATTATAGTCGATTAAGAAAAATGGGGTTTATTTAATTTAATAATCTTAATATGTGGTGTGTTTTTTGAATGTTAAGAATTCTTTCGGTTGTTCTAACTTTTAAATATCTTTTGGAGAAATTTTATTTTATTATCCATTAAATAAATATAGCTGATTACAAAAAATGGGGTTTATTTAATTTTATAATGTTATCACTATAAGTGGTGTTTTGTAAACTGTCAAGAATTCTTTCAGTTGTTTTAACTTTTTAAATTGCTTTTGGATAAATCACAAATGCTTAGTTCACAAATTGATTTAAAAGATTTCTTGTACAAAAAATGAATGCTGTGTAAGGTGCCTATTATATAATTTATCAGTCAGTACTTCATCCTTTATTTAAATTAAAGAAATAAGAGTAAACTAAATCGGTTTGCGTTAGGCTAGTGAAATGAACTGTGTTGTCGTCAACTACCAATAATTCTTCACAACCTTAATTTTAGTTTCTGGGACCAAAAATACTTCTTCTTTTCTTAGTTAACCTCATTAATGGGTGGACTCATTTCCCTCTTTAGTTGAAATCCTTATGGAAGTCATTAACATGTTTTAATGTTAGGTGCTATAAACATTACACCATGGAGATGGTGATGTTAATAATTATTTTAATCAACTATCTCCTAATTATATTGCAGATAAGTTATATCATTTTTTAGGGATTTGAAGGAAATAGATCATATCGGGTTGGAATTAAAGTTGACCTAATGATATTTTTCCAAAAAAAAATTTTTTTTCTATCTACTAGTGTTTGAGCCATATATATTCTTTAAAACTGATATAATTGTGAAATTATCAAATTCACAAAGATATCAGCATTAATGCTTGGATGTGGTTCATGCTCAATTGGACAGCAGAGAACATATCATCAAAAATATCACTTGATCTCTTTTACCTCCAATCCAGCCTACACTGATTTGCTTTAAAATAAATATATAGTGATATTTAAAATATAAAAATGACACCTTCTCTTAAGCTATGGTTAAAGATCTTCTTACCAGATAAATAACCATAAAATATTGTTCAATAATGTTGGATAATGTTTGTAGAGTAAGTAAAATAAACACTGGTTATTGACAGGGCAACGTTTGTTTTAAAATATTAAGAGTTTGGTGCCAACAACCATTT
The DNA here is from genome assembly GCF_000696795.3 of Halyomorpha halys. Classification (NCBI taxonomy): domain Eukaryota; kingdom Metazoa; phylum Arthropoda; class Insecta; order Hemiptera; family Pentatomidae; genus Halyomorpha; species Halyomorpha halys. The sequence continues at coordinate 1,451,999 of NW_027112043.1, forward strand.
CAAAAATGGCAAGTTGTAAGCTAAAACCTCAGTTTACAACTGGATCAAATTTTGAAACAGTTATTGGCACCAAACTCTTAGTATTTATTAACAATGTTTGATCTATCAATAACCGGTTGACTTATCCTAGTTGATAGACAAATAAAGTAAATAGACGTTTAAAGTGAAACATCTTAAATTTAGGATTAATATACTGTACTTCTGTAACTCTCTTCTTCATTCTGCCAGATAGTAATACTCTTCTAATAAAAAATAATAATATAATAATAATAATAAAAAATAAATATATATGTAAAGAACCTTACCTTCAGGCTCTAACACATCCTCATCTCTAAATAACAATTTGGTGAAGTTAACACATGGTTTTATAAAAAATAACCTCTGATACTGTTTTATTTCATTTATGATTGTTTTATTAATTAATGACAAGTTCAAATCAAATAATACATTTTATCTTAAACTATACGTACCTATAAAACAAAATCAGTTTTTATAGTCTTTAGTTCACTGTACAATCATAAATGAAATAAAAACAGTATCAGAGGTTATTTTTATAAAACCATGTGTTAACTTCACTTAATTGTTATTTAGTGATGAGGATCTGTTAGAGCATGAAGATAAACTTCTTTACATATAAATATATATATATGGAGTAATGGATACTTCTTTACATATAAATATATATATATGGAGTAATGGATACAGTAAATGAATAAATCACAGGAAATGAATAAATAGTCACTATTATTTATTCATTTCCGACATTTCAACCCACAATGTATTCTTCAGTGCTGATGTGATGAGTAGAAATGTATACAAGAGACTCAAAAAAGAAGAAACTAAAAAAATACTAGTCTTTTGTTTACATCTCCAACTCATCGGCAATGAGCAAATAGTTGTGAACTATATTTTATTTCTTCTTGACTGCAGCTCTGACCATCTCCTTCTAAAATAAAACTTTTATTGTACAAATTTGGAATCAGGAAAATCTTTATTCCCTTTTAGCCTTAAGTGTTCTTATTTTTGAGGAATTTTTTATGGAAATCAAATATATATATTTTATTTCTTTAGATAGATTTTTTTAATTCTCATTATTAACTGGCTGATGATAAACCAGTATGATAAATTTCCTTAATTTTATTTTATGAATGACCAGAATTAATAGTTACTGAACTTTTAAAATGTTATTAGCTTCAATTCTTCCATATAAATACGTCTAAGTTGAAATCATACTTAAAATTCTGTAACCAAAGCTATCCACATGTACTTGCAAATGTACATACCTTGTTGACTTACTCAGTTTATTATTCTAAATAAATTTTTTAAAATATAGTTTTAAAAAAAAAATGTATTTTGGGAGTGAAGTGAATTATTTCCATTTTTATTAATTTGATATTTTTAAACATTGTTATTTTCATTGTTTTTGCTTTGTAATGATAGATGACTATCTTGTCAATCCATTGCAAGAATAATTGTATGCTTTTGAAAAAAATAATAAGTATTCTTTTATTCAAACTGTTTTCCTTAACATTTATACAATTTATGATACAGTGATCAATTTCTCAGAGAATAACTGTTTTTGCTGTATCCAGAGATATAGATAACTATGTCCTAAACAAATTGTGTGGGTTGTTACATGTTTCTAAAAAACACACCATGCATTCTTATATTTTAAACTGCTCTATTGTAAATATCAGATAATTTGACATAATGTATTTTATTCCTGAGGATCATTATTATAGTTTCAATTTTATATGTATTTTCATTATAAAAAAGATTTTTTTTTCTTCTCAAAGTCAACCATAATCTATGTTTAAATTTTATAAATCGATCAATATAAGAAAAATTACCAATTAACGAAATGTGTTTTAAGTAAGGCTATTATGAAAAAATACAAAGTTTTCCTTCACAGTAGCTTTATCCCCACCGACAAACTAATCGTTATTCTTAATGTTCAAATAGATTGATTGATAGATTTATTTATTGATAGATATTACAATCTGCCACACAGTTGTGGGCAATAGGTAATAGTGATGAATGATCTCATACATACTATAATAAAAATAAAATAAATTAAAAAAAAAACTCTCTTAAAATATATACTAACAAAAGAATAGACAAGATGAACATAATTAAACTATCTGTATGAAAAATAAATAAATAAAATAATATATATAATATTTACACAATCGACCTGGGGATCCCTGAGCCCACTCTATCCCCCACGTGTGGAGGGGTCCAGCAGAGCTCAAAAAATCCCAGCGCATCCCTCTCACCGCATCACTGGTAATGAGCCAGTGGAGGCTCTTAATGTTCAAATAGATAACTAAATTTAATGAATTGGCTTAAAATAAAAAAAACTTAAACATGCCTATAAACCAGGGTTTAGCAACATTTTTGCTGCTAAGAGCCATTTTTCCCGATGTCATTAACCATTTTTTTCTAGATCCAAAGATAAATACATCCAACGGTAATATGTACCAGAAAAAATATATAACTGTTATCTACTATTAAACATGTAAATACATGTTATAATAATTATTAAGTTATCCAAACATTATATTTTCCCTAGTAACAAAACATAAAAGTCCACATATTAATGAAAACGGAAACCCTTTTGTAATAGCATTTAAAAAAAAAATACAATAGATAAAGAGGAAAAACCTAAGTTCAGAAGGCTATATTGCTTTGGTATTATTTAAAAAGTTTATAAGGCGCTGAATTTGAAAACTCACGATTGTTCTTACAGTGACCTAGTAATGCTTTTGTTTCGATTCTCTTTGGTTTAAGTGTGGAAGGCTAAGTTTGCTGGAACTAATTTTACACTTATGCGATTGCCGCGTATTTTGATGTGTGGGAAGGATTGTTATATTTGTTTAGAAGATTGCAACATTGCATTTAATTTTTCAATATTAACTACTCAAGAGCCGTAAGTATGGTTCTACTGAGCCATGGGTTACCGACCTCTGGTCTAGGCCTGTCTGATATTATTCTGTTCTGTCAGAATTCTGCTGTTGCTGTCTTGTCAGTTGGTCAATTAAGATTTATGTTTACTAAATTATATATGTAAAGTATGCTTTTACTGTTGCCAGAGCATGAATAAGAAAATCCGACGACTTTAAATGAAAGGTGAATAATGAAAACGTTATTTTCGAAAAACTAGATCTGTCCCCACGGTGAACAACTTTTCCTCTTTTGTTCATTGAATTATATGAACCCATTAAACTTCGATACCATAAAACTCTCTCTTGGAATTCCTTACAACCGCTTATCTAATCAGAAATAGTATTTTTTTTCTAACGTTATATCAGGAAAATCTAAACCCGATCTTTTGCAGAAACAGCACTGCGATTATATTCTTTCTTGTCTAAACGAAATGTTTTATTATTTTTTTTTAAGGAATGCTTTTTGAAAAATGTGCTTTCTCTATTTAAGAATATGTGCGTCTTTAAAAAATCTTTATAGACCTACTCTGAACTCAAAAAATATCGCATGTGTCTTTTCTAAAATAACTAAGTTGCAATTTCCCAGTGAAGGGATCATGATTAAATATTTCAGGTTTACGAACCCGCAATACTCTTTGGCTTTGCGCTCTTAGCATATTACATTATTTTCCGGCAGTCATGGACCAGCAAAATGATCCAACCGTTCAGATAGGCGGGAAATTGTAGAAATCGCATTTTCCACATATTCTTAATTTTATACTATCGAATATCTTAAATTCATTTTTTCTAGAAGTAGATACAATTAGTATAGAAAATATCTAATTCTATTGAAGCAATTATTTAGACTTCTAAAGAACTTAAACCACTCTTATTTTCTACAATTAGTCTCATTGTGTTGGTCCCTAGTATGAAAGTCATGTGAATCCTTGGTGAGTGTGGGAGTCGATCCTGGGCCAATGAACATTTTCTAGCTGAGAATCTTGTTGGAAAGTGAACTTTCTTTTTTGGTTTTGTTAATCACTTTTCCTGTTGCGCAAGTGTTAGAGTTCAAAGAATTACATCGTTATACATTATTTCATTTCTCCCTTAAACAATAGCTGAGAGAGAGCAACCTATCTTAGTGGTTGGTCTTTTAAGGGTTTTTATCTTCGTGAAATGTTATTTTTAAATGATAAAATATGTTTTATTATTACGATTATGTTTTCGGTTGGCCCTATAGAACCTGAGATATTTACAATTTGCGGGAGTCAATTGTCAATCTAGAGGAGAGTTCACTCATTAATAGATCATGATTTTCTATAAGCAATGTATAATATTTATAAGCGATTTATTTAATTGATAAGCTAGTCTCTTTATATGCTAGATTGGTAGCACCTTTTCCAAGTCTAGGGAAATTCGAGGATAATGATAAATGGACCTAGATCCGCGGATTATGACTGGTCAAGGTAGGAAAAATCGCCATAGGAAAGCGGAAACCGGAGTTACCCCGAAAATTACTCACTGATCCGAGTCAAACAAATCAAGTACTGTGTCCCTTAGGCAAGCAGGTCCTTCCACCCCGATATTAATAGGCGTCTCTTTCTGAGGCGCAGGTGATTCACTCACAGTAAAGAACATGTATCTAGGAAGGCGGCATGTTGCATGCTGTAGAACATTTTGAGATTCGCCCTCCCTAGATAATTCCTATAATCAACTTTGAAAACAAATTTTGTGGAGGACTAGCCATGTCGATTTCAGCATGTTCTACAGCTCGTTAAGCACAACCTATCCCGGCCATTTTATGACTTTTCCCGCCCTCCTTAGATATTTAAATATTCATTCAATGAATTTATAAAAATAAAAAATTCAAATATGCAATCTTATATATGAAAACTTTATTTAAAAGCAAGATTTTCTAAAGAAGAAGTAGAAATGTACATGATTAATCATTTTCTAGTATTTGTAATGCAGAGTAAATATAAATGTTTAACGTAAATATATATTACAATTGCTTTTATGTTGATAATAATTTAGATCTATATTTAATTATCTACTAGATTTCAAATGGTTTTCTAGGTTCACTCATTTGGTTAGTTTCCTCTGACTTATTTTAGTCGTATTTTGCAAGGCTTTGTACATTTAAGACATAACGGATACATCGTAATTTTATAAACAGGTCAAGGCATACTGTAGCGTGCATCAGGTGGAAAGCTATTTACTTACAGATGTAGATTTTTATGCAACGTTATGTAAATCTTAGATCTCATGTTATTAGCTAAACAGTCCATTCTAATAAATGTTCTTTATGTAGTAGGTTATTGTTCGATTTAAAGTAACACGTTTTCAAGGCATTAAATTGTCAATATCAGAGTTATAAATTTTAGGTTGAAATATATTAGTTTTGTATTCTATTTTGAAATTTAAACTAAAATTCGAGTCGATTAAATTAATTATTCTGTGATGGGGTAACATCCTTTTAATCTTTGGGGTTTAATCTTAAATTTGCGTGTTTATTCCATTGTGTTTATTAATTTGGAATGCCATTTTTAGATAGTTTATCTACTTTCAATTATGAGTAGTTTTCAACCTATTTATTTGTATTTATATTACATAGTAGTTAAGTTATATACATTTCTAATATTTTATAAATTTAATAGTTATTTTCTAAATCATTACAGACATGTACATAGGCTATATTTTGATTATATACCTAATTCCAATTTCTAAGATCTAAAGCACATTAATCCGCCTATCTTATCCTACTAAATTATATTAGTATTTTATAAAAAATCTAAATATTCGTTTTGCCCCTTGGCTTGTTGGTTTTCTATTATTCCTATTACAACTCAATACGAACCCATTTTCTTGTTAATTTGATTCGAAATAAAAAAATCTATCCTTAATTTATAGATTGAGGCGTAGGATTCTTGTAGTATTGCTGTATGTTAAAAGTTACTCAGGTCCGATGGAAGAGTTATATTAATAATTTGGCAACTATGTGAAATATGAACTTTTTTTTAGCTTACTATTCAAGTTTTTATTCAATGAATAATTAAAATACTTATTATTAGCTAAAATATATGTATTAAAAACATTGGCAACGAATAGACTTCCATAAACTGTTACGGGACCCGTGTGAATCTTATTAACATAATTATCAATTGTTCCTTCTCCCGTTTCCCTCACAAGGAAGGTGATACAATCTGAGAAAAAAGTGAGAGGAATCTAGCCTATGGAGTGAGGGGGCAGTTTTCTTCTGTCTGCTCCGGGGGTTATTTCTTATCGCTCTGTCCGTGACGTAAGTGTGAGCCTAACCTTCTTCATAGTCGAACATTTACGCGAACTTCCAATGAAACGGTCGTTAGGATGTGTTGATGATTGGAAACATGCTTTGCGATGAGAAGTGTAATTGTCACCTGTGCCGGGAACTAGGGCCGGCCCCTCGCTCTGATGCTGGCAAGACGTACAGGAAGATACCCAATGACAACTTCATACTCTGTCAAGCGAATAAAGTATACAAAAGCGTCGTTGTGGTTCCGGGCCCTCAAGGATGCGATTTCTGGTATTCTCTTCATTTATTCTTTATCTATAACTTATTAAACTCTATTAAAAAATACTTTAAAGATTATAGTTAAAAAAAAAAATAATAATGTGTTTTATAATTCGATCAACAGGATGCTCAAAACATCTCAAGTGTTTAAAGCATTCATATTAATAAATTTGAAAAGTTTAGTTGAAATTTCGTATTTATTATACATTCATTTGTTTAAAATACATCATGAGTTCCAATTATAAATCCAGGCACTGTTTTTAATTATTTTTAAGTAACAATTATTCACATTTTTTGGAAATGAAATATTCATTATCCTTATGAAATTTAAGCCTGGATGTCCATTATTCTAAAATTACACTTATAAATATTCACAGGGGGGGGAGTGGGCTGGCACTTTGGATCACCTATTTCAATGAAACTTTTTTTTTGTTAATACTAGTTCGAAAAATACAAGACATGTGTCTCATGGTTCTTGCCCTAGTTGCTGAGAAGAAAAGCAGTATATAATTTTTTTATATGACAGTAATCCGCTTTTCCTCTGCATGTATTTTATAGTTATATATCTATCTAAACAAATTAGAACCTGAGATATCAAATAAATTGTTTGTTGTTATGCCATTTTCCTACTGTACCGTTTTTGATGATTTTCAGTGGAAATATATTGTTTTTGTTCATCTGTCGTCACGACTTTTCACATTGTGGTAAAAAAATTAAAATTAATATGAAATATATTACGACATTTATTATCATTATTATTTTAATTGAAAAAAAAAAAACTTGTTTTCCCCAATAAAATTATACATACATTATGTTGGCTTTGTATCAAAAATTCTCTTATAATATCGAGATTTTCCCAAAAATACTAAAATGAATTCAATGAAAATTGATTTAACAGAAATATTAAAATACTGGTAGTTATCACACAATGGTTTATTTCTCTAATAATTCATACAAATTTATATGTGTACATGTATAGGACAGTTTTAATTTTTTTTAAAATTATTTGGATTAAATATTTTTTATTGTTATAATTATTATTATTAAGTATTTGCGATCGTGATTCCAAAACACTATATTTTTCCAGTATCTTCGTAAATGTCCACAATCACTATTTTGAAAAGAAATAGTGGATCATCTTGGGGTGACCCGTGACTTTTGTGTCAAATCTAAAATAAATTAGCCTTGTAGTCATAGAGGAAAGCCAAGGATGGTGGATAAATGGAATTTTATTTATTATTGTCATTCATGAACATACTTTAAAAAACTTGACTCCTTCTTCCCTTCTTTTCCTCAAAAGTTGATGTTTTACGTTTCAAGATACATAGAATCTGTAGTGACTACTGGAAAATTATTGCAGCTATGTTTGATTTGGCCTGTTTGGGGTGAAATTGAGAAAATAATAAAGTCATCATAAGAATTAAAAATAATAGTGAGCCATAGTAAAATAAAATACAAGTCTTTAAAATTAGATGGGAAAAAAGTAAAAACATGTTGTTTAAAAACCAGGGATTAATATCATTCATTTTATAAAAAGTAGTCATTTATTGTTGCTTAGGTAAAATAAATATGTACTCTGAATGAAAGATTGGATTCAGTACTTAGTAGGAAAGTACTATTTCTGGGCCAAAGGCTATTCTAGGAGGTGTAGTACACGTTTATATTCAATCGCAGGATTCACCTCTCAATCCAATGAAGTGTCAGAAGAGGGTTAACCCATTCATAGAGGTTGGGTGACTCCTGATCCCAGATTAAATACATTGCTAAAATTATAGAATAAATAAATTATCTGCCACGTCCAGTGCTTCTCCCACCAAGCTACTCTCTGTCATTATTTTTGTTTTACCTGACTAAATTATTTAAAAATGCATATTCCCTATAGGATTACACATAGTTGCTTCCTTCATTAATGTATAAATATTTTGTTAAATGAGGAATTTAATTAGGGCGCTTTAGTCTGAAGCAACACCATTTTGAATCTTTTATTTTAATGACTCGAATATTGAGTACTCACATTGGTTGTGACAACCTCTTGGAAATCCTCCCTTCTTGGACAAGTTTGAATATTTTAAATATTTAGGACTTTAAATCCTAATCAATGAATATTAGAGAAATATTTCAATATAATCGTGACTTTCATAAAATGAAATATCCATAGCATTTTTGAATAATTATTGTCTTCTAGACTCAAAGAAATGGTTTATCATTATTATCAATTTCTTAGGCCAAGTGGAGCAGGTGGAGGAAGTCGAGAACTTGTGCCATACAACAACAAAACTCCATCATCTCCCTCATCAACACCTGAAACTAGTGTATCCCATCCAGTAGCACCTGCCAGGGTATGTTTAAATATTATTCTTTTATTTATTTTAGTGTTTTATTTCATTAAGCTAATAACTTTAACAGGCTTAAGATTTTCACTCAGTCTTATAGGGAGAATGAAAGGAAAAAGTAGTGTCTTGGTCTAGAGAACTAAATTCAGGTTATAAGGAATTATATATAATTGGCCTACATTCATTTCTTCAGACAGTCATTTTCTTTCCTTCCGATTATTGCAGTTATAATTTCAACTAATAATATAGGGTTTGATATTGTCCCTATTCAAAAATCTAAGCTATAAAAGTACACTAGTTAAAAAACAAGGCTTATTTGTTTTTGTTTTGTTTTTTGTATTACATTTTACAAGTAAAAAATTACACTTTAAATGATGGTAAAAAACAAGTTTTGATGATATAATACAAAATATATTAAAAAGATTAAAATTTTTAATATAAATAATTTATAATGAAAAATTAACTCATATTTAAATTATGTGATTTTCAATAGTTTCTGTGTGAAACATGAAGGTTGAGAGTCATTATTATCTATGATAAATTTATACCTAATAGATATAAATTTTTCATCGGATTTAGAAAGGGAAAAGATTATGGTTCATGATGTCATTTCTCAATATCTGAAGAAGTAAATCCTTAAAAAAAAAATTAATAATTTTTTGGTTCATGTTTGGCAATATTCCTTATTTTCTAACTTTAAAGAAAATCATATTTTTTTGTTTTCATCAGTTCCATGGAGTTAGGCGCAAAGGAGGTAAAACCATACTGAAAAATGATTTATGGTCATTTTTAGACTCTATTATTAGTTATTACTATATATTATCTTTATTTTTGTAGAATTTATAAAGAACATGCTCACTCATTGAAATAACTATTCCCTACTGTCATTACTAATTGAAAGTTAATTCTAGTCATTCTTTAATCACTAGTCAAAATTATTATCTATCATAATTAGTTACTTCAACAAATGGAGAACAATTTTTGTTTTACTTTATTTTATTAGTAATATAATAATATTAATTCTTTGTTTGATTAATTATTTGAAGGTAAGTGGAGGTAGTAGCCAAGCTGTTGGACAAAGCCCTTCATCATGCAAAGAGTCTCCACGTAGTGAAGACAGCGATGCCAGGCCTGGTGCTGTATCAACTCTCCCACACTATCACATCAATGTCAATGAACTTAGAATTTTGCAGGTAATTTAACAAAATTAAAAAAAAAAAAAATCTTCCTTTATAAGCTGCTCTTCATGACCAATGTTTTTTTTTATTATATAAGTTAAACTTACCTGACCTGTTTCAAATTGTCGAAGACTGTTTATGTTAATATATTTTAGTTTAAGTATTAACATAAACAGTCTGTATTGTCCTAAGTCCTGAACGGGAAAAAAATGATAAAATAAAAACTGCTCCAAAATCACAATTAATTTACTAATTAAAGCAGTTAAAGAATAATATAACTTTTAAAAGCTGATGAAATTGTTATATAAATGGTGTTTTTTGCTCTATCTTCAATAAGGTAAATTTATAGAAATAGCAATTGAATATAAAAAGTTAAGCACAGTTGATTATGTAACATACTGCCCAGGATACTGAACCTAACAAACTGGAAAGCTCACTGACTGACAAGAGTGATTGACACCTGTTGTGATTTCAATGCTTTATGTGCTGTGATCCTTCAGGATGTCAAGATTATGCATGACCTCCTTGAGTTCGGTCCATTGTCTGTTTGTTTTAGCTAAGGACAGATCCATTTATCTCTGAGGTCTCCCAAGCTTATCCTGGGCAACCAGAATCTATTGACCTTGGCTGTAGCATCACCTAGAAAGTCTTTGATGCAAACAAGAGTATTAACCTTATCACTTTGTTGTGTTATTTAAATTTAATCTTTATTAAATAATCTTTTTATATAAAACTATTGAAATTTAGTATAGATACATTTAATGTATTTTGTTATCAATTGAAAATACAAGTAAATTGAAATAGGTTATAATTCTTTGTCACATCTGAAATAACAAAAGCGTAGCATAAATGTGCTGTTTACTTAGTGTTAAGAGTGTCTGCTTTATAATTTTACAATATGTTTACTATGAGACATTTGTTACAATAAAATATTTATGATCAAGCCCAAAGAAAAATACCTTTATAAGTGGTCATTGTTACTGGGTACCTGAAGTCTCCACTATTCTGAGGATGCACCTCCTATTCTACCTAGTCCATTTAGTGACAGGGTCTAAACAGTCTTGAATGCCTCTGGTTAGGAGCAGTTTTGAAGCCTCTTCTTATTTTCACACCAAGGTATTTGACCTTCTTACCTTGTATATCCAAGTTGGTAGGATGAGTCCTGTCTCTGTAGGTTCTTATGAGTATAAACTGGCTCTCATCTGTGGCCTTACTCTATTCTCTCCTGATAGTCCACACTCCAATGAAACTGGCACACTACTGCTTTTGTCTTCATTCTGGTTCTGGTATCCTCAGCCACAATACGGCTCATCAATTGCCATTATTACAGACAAGAATCCACAGTTCATCTGTGTCCACTCGAGGCCTATATTAATCTGGATCCTATGCATACTGAGATTTCATTGCCTGCTAGACCATCATCCCCAGTTGTAGTGAGAATTCCCTGCTACTTACACACTGTTGGAGAACTTTCCCCACTCTGTCCTTTGTCTTGCTATTCCTGCAGAACAAAGTTGCACACTCCTTCTTTTTAGGGCAGTCCTTAACGACACATCCTTCAGACAGGTCTTGGTTTGGTGTTTATATTCTTCATTCTCAAGCATTTATGTATTCATGAGGCTGTCCCTGACAGGAGTGGAGAAGCAGGGTCTTACCACCCTCTGCCCTTTTCTTCAGATAGAGAATCTTGGGATCTTGTCCCACAAGTACATTCCACCAAGCTTTCATAGTTTCCACAGTTCATTCCAGAAGTCAGCGATTTACTTCCAGGTGTAGCATGTCAGTCGTACTTCAGTTTCTTCTCTCTGAGCTTATTCCAGTTATAATCTTTTTTGTCTAGTCGGCAACTTCACTTCTAATCAGGACACTTCCTTTTTGGGTTAGATTTCCAATTTTATATTCCCAATTTTTTTCTGTTCTTCTTGAAATGACACCTTCAGGTAAAATTTATCTTTACAAATTTACCTTACATTTCGGAGGATGCCCATCTACATTTTCTTCCTCTACCTCTCCATCCATTGCCTCCGAGGTATGATTCCTGCATCAGCAAACCGGGGTCTGGCTCTTCTTCCTTTGAGGCATTGGAGCTAGGGCCAATCCCTGATTCATGCTCTTTGACAAATTGAGATACTTGATGCTGATGTGGGATACTTTTCTTCAAAGTATTGGTTGAGAAGCCTTCTTCTTTTTTACTTCTGTCCAAATCTTCACCTCTAGCTCCAACAATCCAATACTTATGACAAAGTTATCCCGAAGCCAATGTTTCACATAATATATTATGTAAAAAATGATCTCAGGAACAACTTATACTTTAGCTTTATTAATGAATAATTCTAAATAGTTATACTAGGAATTGATGTTGTTAGCATCATGTCTAGCGTCTAGATTTTCCATCTACCCCATTAAAGGTTCAAGTCCAGAGTTGTTGGCACAGAATAGCAATTTGTGCCCATGGTCAAAATCAAAGCTGAGTTGAAGAGTTAAGAGAACAAGATATTAACTACATCTTATCTCTCTTTTATTAATTTTGGGAGCATACCATTTTCTTCTTCTTCCTCTAACTTCTAGTTGCTGTTAAGCATGAAGTTTCATTCTTACTCTACCTAGAGTAGGTGGAGGAGACCATAAAAATTTAATTTAAAAATTAATTAGTCTATCATTAATAGACTTGAATATATTTTTCTATTTGTTTCTTAATTTGAAAACATTTTTATAGAGGCGAGCAGATTCTAACGGAAGTTCATCAGACGACAACCGAACTTCTGGTCATGCATCAATGTCTGATGGGCACATCAGCTCTTCTCCTACTGCTGATAGGCATCAGCATTATAGACCTCCACTCAATTCTGTACCAGAAGATGAAAGGTTATAATCTTCTAATTTTTAAACATAGTAATATTTCCATTTTTTCCTGGGATTTAAAGATTCTTTTCTTTTTTTTTTTAGACTCTCAGCTAATGTAATGTCTGGACAAAGTAGATCTACCAGAAAGAATGTACAAAATAGAAGCCGCCATAGAGCTACTCCAGCAAAGGTAATTTTATTTACCCAAAGAAAGAAAATTAGTAAACTTTTATAACTTTATTAACATTAGTAATATTCTACATAATTAATGTTGGTAATATTAATTTAAATTTGTTGGATCATACATTAGCTTTGAATCCTTGCAATACTGAGACTGTAATTTTCAATAAAAAATTTAACTTTTTTAACAATTGAAATTCATTGATTAATGAAGATAATGTTCTAATTTTGCTCTACATTTTCTCACAGTATTACATTTTTTTTTGTACTTAACCCCATTATAAAGAAAAAATAATAGATCAAAATACCGGAAACTTTTTTTAATATGTAATAAATATGAAATTTAAATATTTTATCATTTATATGATAATATGAGCAGTTTCTTTCCAAATTCCATCCCAATCATATGTTTTCAACTGTATGTGGGTGGGCTTAGGAAATATACGTGGGAGTGAAGTAGCTTAGTGAGTAAAATGCTGTGTTACTATACCCCAGTAATCCAGCTGTGGCAGATAATTATTGATTCTGTTACTTCAGCTGTGAGTAAAATCAATTGATCTTGAGCAAACTGCTTCCTTGTACTATTGTTCAGGAAACCGTACTTCCTGGCAAAGTACTGAACCCCTGACTCATCATGGGTTGTACTGATACAGGTTTAGGAAATAAATTACTCAAATAACATATATTTCATTATTGTGCTTTCCATTGTTTAGTTGGTTCCATGTGGTTCTGGCATAGAAGACATAAAGTTAGCTATCCAACAGCTGACGATGAGATCTCACACATCAAATTCTACTTCAACCTATTCAAGCCTGAGTGGAAGTGAGGGAAGTGAACCTGTAGTGAGGAGGCTGATCAGGCATTCTTCTCTGGAAACTATCAATACTAATGTAACATCTGCAGATGAATTTGTTTGGGTCGATAGTCATAACAGGTTTGTTGAATAATTTATTTTTCATTTTGGAATTGAAGATAACAAGATATTTAAAAAAAATATTTTTTGAATCATTGTTTCCCCCCTAGATTGGTTGAGCTTCAGCAACTACCCTGGTCAAATCATGATGTGTTGAAAGTTTTGCAGAGTGGTAGGGTACGGTGTAGTATGGAGTGGGTTGCAATGGAAACAGTTCCAAGGCTTTCATACCTGCTTCAGAGAGCTCTTGTGAGGATTGGCCGTGAAGCACAGAGGTTGTCAAAACCACTTGCAATGTGTGGAAAGCACGAGGTAAATTTCCTTTTCACATTTTTTTTTATCAAACGACTGAACCATCAACCCGATTTTGATAATTTTGTGATTATATGGATTAATTCCTAGTTGGTCCTATATTGATTGTATCAGATTCCTTCTAATACTTTTGCTCATACTCTGAATATACTTTTGCTTACACATTCAAAAAAATCCTCTCTAATTACAGCTATATTTCAACAATGGCTAATCCTTTAGATTTTATTCTTGAACAACAAATCGTTAATCTTCTAGGATAAGTAGCCACCTGTCAAATAGAAATTTTCATAAAAAGGATAATTTCGAGGAAATACAAATAATAGGATAACTTAAGCAGTGAGAAGGCATAAAATATTTTTTAAATATTAATCTTGCTTTTAAATTGGTTTATTTAACAAAGTTGTTCTCATTCAATAATCAGATTTTTTCACTAATCCAAACTCACTTGAATATAATTAATTTGAAATAGCGGAAATCTACTTCATACTTTACACTCAAATTTATCAATTCATTGGTTTGTGTTCTTATGATTTAATAAAAAAATTAATTTAATCTTTTAATATTAACATGTAATTAAAATGTGGTGTTATTAATATTGGAGATTTATAACTTTAGGTTGTTTTTCAGATTTTTTCAAAAGTATATTATCTTTCAAGTCAATAACGATTTGTTTTGAAGCAACTCTATAAAGGTTTTTAAATTAATATCAGTAATATTTGATTACTTAGTTATAAACACCATTTCTTTGAAAATTATATCCAATATATTTCCCTCCTTCATGACAGAGGTTTAAATAGTTTAGTTTCATTTATGTTATAAATCTGGTCCTCCTTAAATTATTTATTAAAAGCTAAAAAGTTTTAGGAAAATCTATAAAATTTATGATTTACTTGTATTTGTAGCTAGTATTTTATTTGATTATAAAGGAAATTACTACACATATAAACATAAACATATCTTTAATATCACTTAAATTCCCCTTTCAATATAATTCCTTGTAATGTATTTTTCCTTCCCTTTTTAAGATATACTACTCTTTTTGGGCATCATACTTCCAATATAAACATTCCTTGTAACGGAAATTGCATCAGCATTTAGGTTTCATAAAGATATTTCTTTTCTTTTTTTCAGATAGCTTCTGCTTTGAGAATAATTTTAAGCCCTGTTTTAGCAGATTCATGTATAAAGGTAATGTTAGTTGTTTATTTACAAGACATTTTCTATTTGTTATTAACTAAGTCAACTCTCAATAACTGAAATACTCTGGTAACATGAATCAAGAGATACTACTTTTATATTATTGTTAAAAAAAATAAAGTAAAAAAATATTTAAAAAATTGTTTGATAATAATTATATTTGAAACCAATATCATCCATATTATTTTAACTGCTGGATGAAAGTGCATTCTTGCTTTCAATTTATTTCTTTTCATCTCTTCATTCAAGCTTCTGTAACTTCATAAAAAATATTGCCTCTAAAACTCTTCTAAAATTAACCTCTACTACTCAAATCATTTTTAACTTGAACAATACATAACATGAAGTTATTCATCATTCTCTTAAAATTCAGGTTCTTTAGCGTTAAATTTTCAATCTATTCCTTTATTTATATGTATAGTTTTTGTACGGTCTCTATCATGTTTATATAAAACTGGTTGAGGAGTGTATATTCAATCTATTAAATGAGGAGGTAGATGGAATGTAAGGTATTTATAATATATCTGTGAATTGTTTTTTTTTTGTTCAAGCTCACTTAATTTTGGATGCACCAATGAGGTATTAGGAATGATTAAATACTGTACTGTTATTTACATTATTTCAGTATATTTATCATTTAGTATTTATTTATAGTGTTTCTATGTTAATTAATATTTGCTGTTTCAGGCATGTTTGAGGTCAGGAGCAATGTTTGCTGTGTCTGGTGACCAACTGAAGCAAAGTAAATCACAAAGAGCAGGTCTTCACCTATCCGTAGGCAGATTTCATCGTTGGATGGTGGATGTTCGATTGGGAAAATTTGTCCATGAGTATGTACCAATTGTTATCAAATAAGATAAATCATATTAACAAAATGGATGGATTCATTTTTGTGTTAAATATCCATATGTTAATTTGACAGATATGTTTTCAAACTTTAAGTTACAGTTATTAATTTTTTTTTTTTTAGTACATTTTAGTTTGTTTTATTGTTATGGTATTAATATATATTTTAATTTTGCATTATTTATGCTCTAAATTCTCAAATATACATGTTTTGTATATATTTGTCCTATTATTTAAATAAATCTATTGATGGGAAAATTTTTTTGGCAAATGATATGATCTCATGTTAATATAGTGTTAAAAAAAAGAAACTATGGGGACAACTACCTCTTGAAAATGTAGTTTAAGTTGTTCAAAATTTATATTTTATGTTTTGTATAATATTTATATTTTAAATTAGATATGCTGCTGTCTATCTTGCTGCCGGATTAGAAAATCTTCTTGAAGAAATTATTCTTCAGTGCCTACCTTCAAAGCCTGAAACTGTTCTTACTGCTTCGATGTTTGAGCATGCAATTGCTAACAACAGTGATTTATGGGGTCTTCTCCAACCATATGCACATCTTAACACTGGAAGAACAGCATCAGGTAAAAACCATTTTTATCTCTCATGTTTATAGGAAGATTTTGTAGAAAAAGAGCTGGACCTATCAAATGGATGCAAAGGACAAGGTACAAGGTGCAGCTCCAACTGAAAGGCTCTCAACTGAAAATTGTTCCCAAAAAAATTAAAAGACACCTCCCTAACATTATTATATAATTATAAGATTATAATTTTTTTTTTTTATTTTTGGAAGCAGTGGCATGCGTACCCTGCACATAAAACATACCAGAAATATTGATAAAGGGGGATAAAAAAAAAAAGTGTGACATTTGCTAATATTGACTTATGTTCATACCCTTCATGTATATCTAAGAATTTCATGTTGTCTCTTACAATTTAACAATTATTTGTATACAACTGTTCCAAATGATAAAATTAATCATTATTTTTTTTAATAAAGCATTTTATTAATAATTAATATTTTTATCAATAAATTGTTATGTTACCTAGGTACCCTTGCTCTCCCACGATGGGCATCAGTCAGTTCTGTTTCTACAGATACCACATGCAGTTCTTCTAAAAGAGATCATAGTCTTCTTACTACATGTGTTGCATCTGTATCTGAACTCGCTGATCTTTTAAGGACTTCTTCAACTGTACTTGGGGCAAGACCACATTTTTCCTATCAAGCCATCCAAGCACTTTTTTATTTCATGCGCTGTTCACAGGTATTGAAATTTTTATCTTTATCAGTTGAATGCTGTTTACTGGTTTTTGTAATATATTGCTTTTATCTTTATGTGTGGTTTATTTTTAGCTGGAACATTGTGGATCTGTCCAAGAGTTAGTGTATGAAAGAGCATACGTAGTATTACCACCTCTCTTGGAATGGGTACGGGTAGCTTCAGCACACGCTCAATATCGTCATTCAGTTATTATTGACCAGGATGATATCATGCAAGCTGCTCGACTTTTACTTCCAGGTGTAGATGCACCAATTAGGCAACCAGGGTAGGTATTTAGTCATCACTGCATTCTGTTGTAGAGCCGTTTATTTAATACATACACTATTTTTCCTAAGACACTTATTGTACAATAATATAGCATCACAATTTTTTTATCTGTTAGATTCTATGGAAGATTTATAATTAAAAACTTATAATTAAAGACTTATTATTATCTCTTCTCATGTCAAATTTATTGTGGTTTAGAGTCATGCAATTTTTTTTAACCCTTCAGAAACTGAATTGGGATTGCTTTGCGGGCCCAGTGGTCTTATACTTGTGGCCGGCTGGCGAGCCCACTGACCTGAATATGTTTTGATGATATTTACGTTTGTTCTTCATTTTATACATAATAATCACTCGATTCTTCCAAATATTGATGGTTTTTTTGTACCCATTGGCCTCCCCACACAAACATTTTCTTTAAAATTTGAAACCTTAGGTGAAAAATCACTATTGGATTCACACTTCAGTAATTATAATAATACCTTGTTAGTGTACTCTTTTCTCAACTAATTTCAAAACAATTGTAACTCAACAAAGGACACAATGCCGAACAAAGCCAAAAAGCATACTGAAGTATAAAACTGCATGGTATAAGGGGTGAGAACAGTATAGGTATAGAAGCAGGCATGATGTATTAAATCAATTCAGAAAAAGATACATTTACAAATAATTTTAAATATTAGTTTTTAACATGAAAACGCATAACTGGCGGTCTAAAGTCATTAAAAAAGATAATATCATAAGATTATGTCTAATTTATGACCACAATTACTTTTTTCATTAAATATCATTCAATCTGCTAAATCACTCTCACTATTCTCAGCCTTATACACCTTTCAACTCTTTATTCTCTCAATAGAATGGAATGCAACTGTTATTACTTTGTTAAGTAATAAAAACTATTCTTTATTTATGGGAAGAAGATGGTTGGGGGTACAGTCAGCAAAAATATACAAATAAACAAAACTTATTTATTTGTGCCGACATTTTGACCTGAATTTCAGCCCTTCATTATGGACTCAATGAATATTCTGTTAAAAGTGTTGCTATTCGTTATTTAATTTTATTGTGGCTCATCAAGAACTCTATTGAATCACATTAACACTTATTGATTGAAACTATTCTTAGCTTTTCAAAAAAACCTTTCTGATTACTTACAATTAAATTTTAAATCAAATTTAAAAATGTAAACTTTTTTCCTTTATGAATATCAGAAAATATGTCAAAATAGATTGGTGATGTCTGATTTAATTGTTTAAATAATCCATTTATCTTATTATTAAAGTTGTGATGAAAGCCTTTCTCGGAGGTCTGGTGATGAAGCCGAAACTGTTAAAAGGCTTAAGATCGCTTTAGCCTTTCGAATGCTTGGCTCTGGAGTCAGGGAAATGGTTCCTCACGCACTACAACTACTTCCGAGTACCAAGGTTAGTTAATCTTGGCTAAAGAAATTATTAAATTTTCTGCGAACAATTTGTTTTACAAAATATTTTCCTTTGAAGTTGAACACCATCTGTGACAGTGGCCTCAGTCCTTTGATGCTGTCATGTGTTAATAATGATGAAAATATGGTGCGTATACTATTGGAATTTGGTTGTGATCCTGACCTAGAAACTCCTCCTCAAGGGTCACAGGTATTTTATATCAATTAATTAGGTTCTTTATTTAATTTTATTTTCCAATATTATTATTGTTTCTTAATAAGCAAATTAATTTTTTATATAATTAATTTAATATTAATTCTTAAAACTTTATTTAATGTCACCTCAGACACTCCATCAGCAAATGATTTATTTAAATCAGATTTTTTGTATAAAGTTTCATTTGATAGTTATTCTCTGTAACTTCCTTAAATCCTGGAAACCAGATGGTGTAAGGCATCTTCACAGGATTTATCAGCTTGGTAAGCGAGAATTGTGTGCTTTGTAGTGGCCTCTCAACTAAAGTAGTTTCCCTGATGTCTGTCGATGACTTTTTCTAGAACTCATTAAGAGAGATGTCAGACATACAAGTCTGTAAGCCTTGGGATTGTCATTAGACACTTCCCCTGGTTTAGATATGTAACACTTTAATACCCCTAAAGAGCTCTAATTAGAATGGACGGTTTTACTCAAAACATCTATTGAAATAAATGGAAATGAAATTTTTCACATGAAATTAAATTCAGATTGAAGCCAAAAATAAATTTATTTATGAATTTTATTGATTACACTCACTTTTTCACATGTTCAATTCACACAAATATGGTTAATTTTAAATTTTGAAATAAGAATTGATCTGAATAAGCAGAAATCTATCAACTGCTAAAACTAAATAATTTCAAAATGACTGTAACTCGTTTGATGGTCAGTTTGTCTTGCATTATGTAAAGTAATGCTTGGTTTGCTGGCATCTGAATTACTGGTTATTGTACAGGGGAGAAGCATTGTACCAATGATGTCTGATCTTGGATAGAGGCAACATCTGTTAATGTTTTGGAACTGCAGAATCCCAGTTCAAATCCTTGTATACAAACTTTTTTCAGAGTGAGGACCGTAGTTTGATCATTATTTCATGAATGGATCCCTTCCGCGATATCAAAGTTCTCAAATTGAGTAGATAGTGTTTAAGTAATTCTTTTTCACAGAGTAAATTACTAGATACCCCAAAGAAAAATATTTTTTTTTTTACTCTAGTTTAAGGAGCTCCTTTTCTTTATTTGTGAGGACTAGTTTTACTATTTTATTTATCCGGTCATTAGATACAACAAATTATAGGGACTAGAAGAAAAATAAGTGAACTACTAAAGGCAGCAAATACCAAATACAAATGCAAATACATAAGGGTTTATAGGAGAAAAAAATATTAATTTTAATTAAACCTACTTTTAGCAATTTTTTTATTCAATTCTGATTCAGCTTGAATATAATATTTATAAAGGGTATGAATAGAAGTTTACTTCTTGCTGTATATTATAGCTTAACTTATATGATAAGGTTAAGATTTTTAAATAAATTTATTATGTTGATTATTATTTTTATGTTTAGGGTTGCCCTACAGTTCAGGCTGAAAATCAACATTGGACTGCTCTTACATATGCTGCCCTTCAGGGTAATATTGCAATTGCTAAGCTTTTGTTAGAAAGAGGAGCACATGTTGAAGGAGGGGCTAGGTTAAGTGAAGAGAAGTCTACCATGACACCTCTTCAGGTATTTCTTAATAATTAAAAAATATTTAATTATCATAGTTAAGAAAATAGATTAATATTTTTTAATTTAACAAAAGTTCCTGCTTGTTTTTTTAAAATTCTTGCAATATATTTTTTCTTAAATATAAGAAGATGGTCAGGGTTGTGGTCAAAAAAAGAACAAATAGTTATAAACTATTTGTTCTTTTTTTGTTTGCAACCCTGACCATCTTCTCATATTTAAGTTTTACAGTCAACTATATATATATATATATATCTTTATTTATTTATATTTTCTTAAGGTTGCTGCCGCATCTGGAAATTTGGAAATGGTATCTCTGCTTTTATCCCATGGTGCTCATCCTTTTTTCTCAACAGTGTACAAAGATTCTTTATCATATTCTGGTGCTGCTCAAAGAGGATGTTATAGGTAATTTTTTAAATTATACATTTAAAGAAAAACATCAATAATTGTCTGAAATTTGTTTTATGTTTAATTAGGACTTTTGGTCATAAAATTGTGGTAAAAAAAAGATTAACAATGTCCAAGCAAAGTCTTAGCTTCCTCAAAAAACAATTGTCAAGTGATAGCTGTCACCATCCCATTATTCACTACAACTTTTTTAACACTATTTCCCATTCAGTCTGACCATGACAATTTAAGTTTGGCCACCACTCCATGCCTTTGTTTGGGCTCTGTCATAAGCAGTCTGTAAATTGCTTTAATATTCGTTCAGGCAATATTTTCTGTTCAATGGAGGTAACTTCCTTTTTGTCACTATTTTATCTATATCATTGCAAAAATAATGTAATAAAACTCACTATTACATTGAATTCATTCATCAACATCAATGGCAAAGTCATTCATGGATCAAGCCCCATACTCTACATTTGGTAGGATTAGCTGGATGTAGTATGCTGCTAAAGCGGAATCAAACCACCACAGGGGATTGCTGCTGGCTACTATCCATATGTATATGCATGCATATACTATTAAGTTGAGCATTGAAGGAGAAATAGTCTAATTATAAGCAGGGACTGGGCAACATGATTTTTATTATTATTATTATTATTATTATTATTATATATAAGAAGATAGTCAGGGTTGTGGTCAAAAGAGAAACAACCCGCAACCCTGACTATCTTTGACTGCAATTCTGACTATCTTCTTATATATCAATTTTTACGGTCAACTATATATACATATATTATTATTATTATTCTATGGGCAACAGACCATGGGGCCTAAGTCCTCCTGTGGTATATTCCCAATATTAGGATATAATATTCCCAGTATTAGGAAATACATCGCACTTTTCTTGACGTGGTTTTTTTACAGGGTGGATTTTTCATTCCCATGCCTATTTTTTGTGAGTGCCACCCATTGGCTAACGGGCCTCACAAATGCCCGTGGGGAGGTAGTCAGTGAGTTTTGCATTACTTTGTGCAAATTGAAAAAATCCCAGGTGGGACTGGGGATTCGATCCGACAACCTGTGGATTGGAAGACTGGCGCGTTACCACACTGCTACCGCTGCCCCCCTGCAGCTATTGCAACATGATTTTACAACTAGAAAATGCACAACCACTCAAATGGAATATCTTAATCCATCGTCATATTATCCAGACATTGTTCCTTTTGATTACTACTTGTTTTGATCGATGACTGGTTGTCTCTCAGAGTAGCAATTTTGTTCTTACAAAGTATGTAAAAAATATACCTATTCTTGGATTCCATCTAAATACCAGTCGTTCTTTTAATGTTTAAATCATAGGCAGTGAGAAACATAAGAAAAAGTGATGGATAGGGATGGACAATGGTTCGAGTTATCAGTTTGTTACCCTTTTTTTGAACTTTTATGTAGCATATTCATTTATTTTTATTTAAACAATTATTTTATTATAAACAGTAAAATCAACTATTTTGTATATTCTATGTAGATTTATGGTAACTAATTCTTTAATTTAGCATTTAAAAGTAATTTTATGCATATTTATGAATAAGATGTGTATGTGTAATTCTTATTAAGTAACTTATCACATTTTAAAAATAACACAAGGTGAAATAGAAAACAATTTTCTATCCCTCTGTTGATTTGACATTATCTTTCAGTGCATTTGCTGTTGCTGCTGCTCATGGACAAAGAGCAGTTCTTCACAAGTTACTATCTCATCCTCTCAACTCAAACACTAAAGAAGTGTTGTCTTTAGAAGAGATTCTAGCTGAAGGTAACAACCAGCTGACTGCTGAAAGAAGGTCGGGTGGTCGTCAGGTTGTATTTTGTTTGTACACAATTCTATTAAATTTTTTTTATAACACTATTCCATAAATTGTAACTTATATTATTACAGCCTGGGGAATCCAATTCTTCTCAACTTCTGAAGTTAAGCAAAGCACAAATTAAATGCTTACAGGAAGCAATGTACCACAGCACTGAAAATAATCATTTAGGTAATTAATCATTGTTATTGTCAATAGTGATTAAATATTTATCTTATTTGAACTAATAGCTCTCTAAAGGAATAGGATCTATTAAAAAAAAAAATAATTGACTTGTTTATGCTTGTTACAACTCTCACATTAAATATGTTTCCTTTTTATCTTTAATTTATTCAAACTATCAGCGATATTGTTCTATTTCATATCAATGATATAAAATTAGAATGTCTTTACTCTACTAGAAAATATCACTCAGCTCTCTGTAAACTTATATTAATCTCATATCATACTCTTTAAGACCTCATAGCAGTATATGTATGGCTGTTTTAGGTGAGTTACAAATTGTTAGTGAGAACCCGCGGATCTCAATTATTTGAAACATGAAAATTGGGAGTTGGTTGAGCTGTTCTCTCAAAAAACATTACATATTCTGGTACAAACAGATTAAACATATTTAATACAGTATTTTTTAGGATCTTGAGCTCAACCTGTTACAAAACATTCATGGTATATTGTTGAATTATTTGGGCCATCAAAAACAGATAAGCTTCTCTATTGTTGTTGTTTAATGGTGTTCCCCATGTCTTTATTTCTTACCATGTGTATTAATTTTACTTCTTTTATTGCATTCAGAGTTATTATATTTGTATTGAGCAAGTTAATACTTATAACAATAGGAATGAAAGGTTTCCAATTAAAGCAAACCACTTATAATTGGTACTATTTTTATTATTATTATTTTTATTAGTTCATTGTTAGATATAAAATTAAGTTATGCAAGCTTTACAAATCTAAACAATATATTCGCTAAATATTAATATATTTCCTTCTCAGCTCAAGTAAATCAATACAGGAAATTTCTTTGTTAATTTAAGTGTAACATTCTTTAATTGCTATTTATTTTTCATAGAAATTACACTAGATCTGAGAAATCTTGGTGTCAGCTGGAGCCTTCATTGTTGGATGTCAACCTTAGCAACTGCACATGGCCATATTGAAAGTATGATTGACCAGTTACTTCAAGACTTCTTACATGTTTGGCCTGATGATTGTTCGGCACAATTTGTTGATGAATGTTTGCCTCTACTGTTTAATATTTTTCGATACAGCAAGGTAATTGTATATAAAAATAATTATATGCTATTATCACCCTTTTTAATGGCTCATTATAAACTACTAACTATTTTTAGGGATTTTTATACCTTTAAAAGAATTTTATTTGCTCAGTAGTATTTGTATTTTTGATGTTTTAAGATTAACCATCATTTACACTATGATCTAATTTGTAAAATTGTTTTTCTTTCCTTGAAATTTAAAATAGCACTCAATATTTGCTGCTGTACAATATTTGTATGAAATCTGGATCCTAATTGAAATTAATTGTTTCCTTTATTATAATTTGCCTACTCAGTAACTCACTTTAGAGATATTTATCATAGTTAATATTATTAAAATATTAAATATTTGATAGTCTGAATTTCAGCAGCTTACCTCTTGTATTTTTTAATAATAGAGGTAATAGTTTTTTGTTTAATATTCAGGGTTTTAAATCCAGACATGTGAGTTATATTAATAAAAAGTAATTATACATGATTTTTTAATTTTATTTTTCTGGTTTTCCAACTTTCAATACTTTCATCTTTTGCAATTTTTAAATCAAAGAGATGATTTACATAAAATTCATTGAGAATTAAATATTTATTCCTTGGACTTGATGAAGAGGTTGAGTTATACCTAGTTTTATTTTCCCCATAATTTTTTTTTAACTATACAAGCTTTGAGTCATTAAAAATGTTAACTATTTGTGTTTTTGAAAATAAACTGTAATTAAGCATCTATCAGTCATTCTTGGTCAAGTAGACTTATTATTTATCTCATTTTCAAATGTGTTCAACTATTCATGTAAAATGTTAATATTACTTTCTTTTTTTTATTCTTTTACAAATTTCATAAACAATAGTTTAATAATTATATATACGTAAAGTGCAAAACTGCACTATTTAAAGTTCGAAGATATTCTGTTTTTTTCTTCTACCATCACATACTTTTACTATATAATTTTTTATTTCTTTAGAATGAAGGGACAACCTTACTCTTGGCAGATATCTTTTCTACTTGCTATGGTTGGGAACCAATCAGACCTATTAGGGACTCAACTTTGAATGGAGGTGCCAGAATTGATCCTAAATTTGTTAACAATCCAGAACTTTCTGATGTTCAGTTTCGTGTCGAAGGAAGAGTATTTTATGCACATAAGATAGTTTTGGTCACATCTTCACCAAGATTTAGGGGCATGCTTAGTTCTAAATTGTGTGAGGGTAACCCACCAATCGTCCAAATAAACGATATCAGATACCATATTTTTCAGGTAATTACCTTTATATAAGTCAATTTAGTTGAAATATAATAATCATTGTTTTGTATATTTATATTTTATTGCTATTGCTTCTTCAGTTTTTCTATACCATTCTCCTAAACCATTATTCTTTTTTGTCACCTCTCTGATCCCCCATGAGGGCGGCCATTGTAACTAGAATTGAACTAATTTTATTTTTAATGTGGAATAAAAAAAAATTATCATCCTTTAATGAGTTATTATTTAATGAGTTACAAATCCATTTAGTATTTCCAGTAAGTTTGACCTATTGCATGCATATTTATATTTATAATAGTAGACAATCCTAAAGGTACATTTACATAATTCTAGTTTAATGTCACGCTATCATGTTTTAATCACACTCTACATAATTTTAGACATTTTTAAACCACTTTATTAATTGGGTTTTCATGGGAATTTACACAGAATATTTTAAAATGAACATGTATTGATTTGCTGTTCCTTTGCTAATATTCTTCAGATTTAAATGATGTTTGTTTCATTTTTTAGAGAATTACATTATTTTCAAAAGAGGGAATATAATGTACCAGAAGATGTTGAGTTAATGAGTTAACTAATGATTAAATAAATAAATTTTATTTTCTAGACCATTACACATTAAAAGATGGTCTCCATCCATGTCTCCCATATTGCATAGAGGATATTTCACTGAATCTACAATGCCAATTCGATGGAGGTGTTTTTGGAGCTGATCATGTCCTGTTACTGGCGAAAACAAGCCATTCTCTCAGCTCTGCTAAGATAGCCCCCCCAGCAATTCGTTTATCCTTATGCAGTAGGCTCTCCCACTTCTTTCCTTCTGCTTAAGCTTTGTGTCTGGCACTTGTCCTGTCCTTACAATAAGAACTTATCATTGACACTGTTCTGTAGGAAAGTGGTTGAACAGGCTGGTTCTCTGCACAACCGAACTTAGCCAACTTGTCAGCTTATTCATTACCATCTATACCAACATGGGCTGGTATCCACGACAGAGCTGTAACCCTTCCTCTTTTCTGCATGATAGCAGCCATGTTTCTGCACTTTTCTTCCGTGGGTGACCTTGCAGCACCTAGTTTTGTTTATTATGGCTTGGGAGTCACTGAAGATTGCAGTGTTTTTATCGCATTCAATAGTGGCTTCCATCACGAAGCAAATAGCCTGCATTTCTGCATCATAATCGCATAATCACATCCAGCTCCTACAGGAAATGACAGTTGAAAGTTGATTGAGTATACATCTGCTCCAGCTCCCTTGTTAATACCAGACCCATCAGTATAAATGTGTAGCCATTGCTCTATGGGGTATAGCTCATAAATTGTTTTTAATGCAGCAGCTCTAAGCTCGGGTTCAGGGCAATCTTTCTTTATCCGACCACATGCCAGTTTGAGTCGCCCTTAGACTGCAGCGGAATCGTGCTTTGGCATGTAGGAAATGCTTATATTCTGCCTTTCCTCAGTTGGTAGGTCCTTCTGGTGAAGCATTTCCTCTGTTTTTGAAAGAAAAGTGTGATGGGACCTCAGTCGTTCATTCACTTTACGATAATTAAACCAGTGATCCTCTTGTTGCATCTAGAAGATATTCAACAGGATGCGGACCAACTAAGAGGAAAATTAAAATTGTATTGGACTGCGAGAGGAAAAATGCCGTACTAGCCCACTTTCTGTGGCTTAGGGGAAAAAAAAGAAAAATTAATTTTATTTTAAGTTTTATAAATACTTTTCATACCCATTGTTCTGCAATAATTTTATAATATGGAATCTATCTTTTGCATTGTAAGGGAGTAACTTTAAATTCTACTGTTTATCAAAATTTGATTTGTTATTTTAGTTTTTCTAGAAGAGGTCAAGGAAGAAAGATAGAAACCTTTTTATCATAATCAAGTTTTGCAAACAAGAACCTGTATATTTCTTTTGCCAGTATTAAATTTAAAAGGCATTGTTTCTTGAAAAATCCAATGTTTTGATACATTCAATTAGAATAAACATGGTATGAGTTTATAAATCACAAAAATAAATTAGAACAACTTATTTTCACAAGCCCTAGTAATTGTTTAGTCTATACATAAATATAATATGAAGGAATCACCTACCATATACAAAGTTAAAAAAAAAATCTTCCTACCTCTATTAGATCCACTTTCAAAACATTTTGAACTGTTCGTGTGACTTATTTTTTCTATTTTAGATTTGATCAATTATAAAATCTGGCCTGACTATATCCACGTTTTTTTCTTATTCAATTTAATATAATTTGTTTATAAAATTTTTAATTTTTTTATTTCAGCTTGTCATGCAATTTTTGTATAATGGAGGTTGTGATGGCCTTGAAGTTGATCAAAATGATGTTTTGGAGTTAATGGCAGCTGCTAACTTTTTTCAGTTAGATGGACTATTGAGGTTTTGTGAAGCCCAATGTTCAAACATGGTCGACCTTGATAATATAGTTTCTATGTACATCCATGCCAAGGTATTTAAAAATATTTTGCATGTAAATTGTTTTTCTTTATTCATTTATATTTTCTTTACAGTAAAACTATTATTTTAATTTTTTTTTTTCACACCAACACATTAGTTTTTATTTTTCAATATTTTTATGATATTAGGGTGTAGCCTTTATAGTTTGTATTGAAACAGAAATATAAATCGATCAATATAAAAGATTAATTAATGAGGTGGTTAATTCAATTTTTTGAGCTATATCTATCTTGAGACATTAAACCTTAAAACTTGAAGATTCATTATTAAAAATAATGTGTATAATGCTATGTACTTATACCTATTATTCTTTTTAGGTTTATAATGCTTGTCAGTTGTTGGAGTACTGCCAGGGATTCTTGCTTCAAAACATGGTCGCTCTATTGACTTATGATGATTCTGTTAAAAGACTGCTTTTTGGAAAGAAACTTCATAACCATGATGTCCTCGCTGGACTCCTTATTACACTTCAATCTCGTATCAAAGCTCGAAATAATGTCTTGAGACCAGGTCCAAAACCTAAATCTTAAATTTTATTATAATTTAAATTAATTTAGAAAAATGTTACTATGTTGGTTACTTGGTTTGAGTTGGCTACTTTAATAACTTGCTCATAAGTTTAAATTTTTGTCATAAATTTTTTATCTAGTTCAAACCGTTCTAATGTAAAAGTGTACAATATGTGTTAAATAATTCTTACCATTTTAATATTAAATAAATAGCCCTATTGTATTTTTAAACTTAAAAGTTTTGTAACGTATTAGATAATTATATGAGTGCATAAATCTTCTATCAAATGAATTGGCTATAAATTATAATTTTCTGAAAACAGTAGATAAAATAATTTATAAAAAAGAATCATTGAAGGAAAAAATTGGTCTGTTTTATTAGAATTTATTTTTTTAAATGCAATATAAGTCTGTACAGCATGCATGAAAGTTAATTTAAACATCACAACAGTATTGGTGTTTATTATTTTTTATAATATGAAACATATAAAATGCACTTTCAAGTTATATTTTATTGATGAAAAAAAGTTTTCATTCTCAGTATTAAATGATCATTGGTTTCTACAAAAGAAAAAATCTTATTAAAAGATTTTAGAAAGAATTATACTAGCATCATAAAAATGTTACATCTGTTATTTGTTTAAGTTGTCAATAATATTTGAACTATTGAATTATATTCTTGCATACCTTTAATACTCAAAATAGGGCTGTGATTGGATAAATGTTATATAGCTTGTAGCTCAATCTATTGTGTATATATTAAAAAGTAAAATGAGTAGCATCTCTGGTTTTTTCTTTTGTTTTTTCCACATTTATTGTTTTGCATATCCATTTTTTTCATATCTAGGATCAAATGAGTAAATTACCTAAATAAAGTCTTTTAGTTTTCACCTCATTTATTTAGAAGTTTTTATTCTAGAAATGCTTAAGATGCCTTATTCTTTGCTTCATAAAGTAAAATAAAATTATTTTAGTTGTATTTAAATCCAGTAACTTTTATTTAAAAAATGATAGCTTGTACATCAATAATTTCAATAAAGTACAAAAGTGGTAGACTTCTGATGATTGCCGACATTGAGGCTGGCCACACATTGATACACAGAGCAGGAATGCACAGTTCCAGTTCTGTCTCTCAATTCTTGCTATTCTATTCCATTCTATAATACAAGCCTCAGAAACTACGCTGCTTTGCTCTGTGTTAACTGAATCTTAATTACCTAACCTAAAGGTGAGGAAACTGATATAAATTATAAAAATAGGGCGACATAAGGGGGAAAATAAAATAATGAGATACAAAATATATAAATAAAATTATAAGTATTTTTACTTACATACAAAAGTTTCAAAAATCTTTTTCTGTTAGTATTTCACTTTAGCTGAGGCCTGTTATGTTTTGTTCATTAGTCTTTGACCTGTAGGTCTAGCTTCCATAATTTTCTATTTGATTTCTGATTGGGCTTTTTTAATTTTTTCCTAGGTCCATATTGTTAGGACTAAACTGATAAGATTATGTAATGAAAAGCATTGAGAAATAAAACGTTGATTAAAAATAAGGACTATGCAAACAATTATTTTTTTAAAAAAAAGCTAGGGGAAATACATATTGTAAGGTTTTTTTTTTTTATTATATCTACTACATTATATTTTATCAAATCAAACTATACTTTTTTTTCATTAACAGTGAAGGTCAAAATAAATAACAATAAGTGAGGAACTGATTGTTTCCACTTTTTTATTTTATTTTTTTATAATGAAATACCTTGAGTTTTTTTCGAGTGACCAGCAGTTTTATATGCATTACCAGATGTGAATTATTGATATAGGAATTACTAGGATTATACTTTATTTAGAGAGAAGTTTCAACACTTGTGTTCTTTTAATCATAATTCAATGA
The DNA here is from genome assembly GCF_000696795.3 of Halyomorpha halys. Taxonomy (NCBI): domain Eukaryota; kingdom Metazoa; phylum Arthropoda; class Insecta; order Hemiptera; family Pentatomidae; genus Halyomorpha; species Halyomorpha halys. The sequence goes on from NW_027112043.1 coordinate 1,482,689, forward strand.
CAGATATTATATTTTAGTACTTAATTTAAATTGTAAGTAGTTCGTTAACTAATTTTATTATTATTTTTTTTTTGTCTGTTATATAGAATCTCTTGCACAAATAAAAAAGTTAGGTACAGGTAAACCTGGGTAAATGGAATTTGTTAAGACCATTAAAGTTATTTCATTCGTAGAATTGTTTTTAAAAATTAAATATATTTGTCTTAAGAAATATGCAGTTATATTTTACAATTTGGAACAATAGATATCAAAAAGAGCTATTGAATGTTTCATAAATTAAAACAATTCATATTATCCTGTCAAACTTTTCTAAAAGGGATTTCAATTTTTGTGATTTTTGTTTCGATACAGTTTAAGGAAGTCTGAAAAATTGAGGTTTTCTTGAAATATTCAACTTATAGAGATGAAAAAAATACTTAATTAAAGAGATAAAATGCATAAAAATTTATAAGTTTTGTAAGTGTAAGAAATAAGTACACCATATATTTCTTTAAGCGCTAATAACAGCATTCCATATATCTAGGGTTTAACTGTCACTGGAATTATCTCATGAATTTATACTGTCTGAACAATTTCTTTTAAGTATTTCTAAATTAATTCTTATATTTTCACATGGTATTTATGGCACAATTGTATAGTTTACCCTAATTGGCCCACCATGAATATAAAATGTAATTTTTTATGAAATATTACCCTAAAATACTCATATGGGTTTGATACCCTATATTATAATTTGTTATATAAAAATTATTCATATTTTTTGGAGTTTTTGGTTTTTTATTTATATATCTAGTTTCTATATTTTCTTATTTATATAATTTCATATTTTTCATTATTATATGATTTCAATAGCTGATGCCTGCTATAGTACTTCCATATTCTAACCTGGAAACCTTACATTTGAAAACATTAGTATAAATAAATATCTTATAGGATCCTTATATCCTATATCTAGATGTTATATTATAGTTTGAATATTAATTTATAATAGAAAAAAATTTTTTTTTCTTAAATATTATTTATGACTGACATTGAAAATAATCAATGTGATTTAGTATAGTTTTTATAGCAATATATTATTTAGTTATAATTCTTTTAGTTATATTAATGTTTGTAAAATATTATTAATATTGTTTTATTTTGCAATTTGTTTTTACTTGGAAAGCAATATTGTTCCTAATAAATTACATTACCATTATAAATATGTTTAAGTTCTTGAGATTATAAAAGCTATTTTTATTAGTGGGAATGCAGAAATAATGTTAAATTACGGTGACAAATAAATTTTAATTATTGAATTGTCAAATCAGTACTGTCTGAGATTGAATTATGTTATAGATTGTTATGAACATGAGTTGAAACCAATCAGTATTTTTCTAATAATGTTATCCAAATGAAATAAATATGTCTTATATTAATATTAATGACTAAACTTATGTTTTGAACAAAAGTGTGCATATCATTTCTTTTAAAATAGTATGCATAATATTTTTCATAGCTATTTCCTTTGCTTATAATAGCAAAGTCCATCAGGAAATAAATTAATGGAGGACATTTTGTTCCTCATCAAATATTAAAAATCCTTCCCAATATTAAAGATCAAAGAAACCCTCAGCTTCTTATGAAATAGTCCCAAACTTTTTAAAAGAGAAAATCCCTCACTGATTGGTTGGTGAATCGACCAACTGTTAAGCCTTAATTTTAAGAACTAAATGTTTCAATCTCCTCCTATGCTTTACTTAATCTCACACTCCAGAGTTATTGATTATCTGCGAGAATTGGCCCATGCATAAATTTCATCATTTTATTGATCTCATCCTCAAAATTGACAATGGTCAGACTAAATGTCAATTAAACCTGTTATTCTCTTGATATGAGGAGTCTTGTTAGTTCAATCTAATTTACTAAAGATTTTAATAATTTTATAATTTTTAGTTTTTTATTATAATATCACAATAGAAGGAAAATACAAAGATTTTATATTTACAAAAAAAAAAAAATCAACTCCTGTTCAGAACAAATATAAATATATATATAGTAATGTGCCAAACCTAATTTTTCATTTACATGATAATTGTGATCTATGTTAATAAATGAGCAATTGCTAGCAATTTAATAAAACAAGTGTTACTAATCAGGATGGAACATATAATGTGCCAAACTACATATATCTCACTAGTGGGCTGTAAATAATTCTGTATCATTACTTGCCAGTTAATGTTAATGTCAATATCTATAATGTTGTGTGTATATAGTTATTTGGTATGTTGGGATTTGACTTAGTGCTGAATTGTAAATTCTTCACAGAGTAATCAGAGGTACATTCCATTTATTAAACAAGTATACTTTTGTGCCAAGTTTTAATTCATTTTATAAAAAGTGAAAAAAGTATATATATAAAAAATGTGCCAATCAGTTAAGTTTGTTTAAGAAAACTGTAAAGAAGCTCTGGTACCCAAATTTATTTATTATTTATAACTTTTAAAATTTTATTTATTGTTCAAAATAGAATGTATATTTTATTACTTAAAATAAGACTTTTGTACTTTTTATTATTTTGATTATTGTTTTTGTACTTTTTTAATTGTTAAAGAAAAAATATAAACATATTCAAATTTATACCTCAATTCATATTTGTAGTTAGATTTTGTGTTTGTCCATACCCTTAGTAATAATGATTTTCATTTGGAAATGCTTTCACTCACCTATTGTACAATTTGTATACTCATTCATAACTTTTAACAATAGTTTAGAAAGAGTATCTCATGACCTGTGGCCTATAGATGAATTCTTAACTTGATTAAGTACTCCTTTGGTAATTCAGGTGCACAATTTTCCTCAGTAAAAGATCTACAGCACACTTAAAGAAAACCTATAAATTCAAGAAGCATATATGATAGCAAAATTTAATAATAGAAATGCAATCTAAACTAAAAGCAGTGTTTGCTGCAAAAGATTCCTAAGAACATCATGCTACTATTCAAAAGTAAGTCTATGTTATATACTGCACATGGGTGTAAATCATTGTATGACACAATCATCTTAAAACAGTTAGCTCTCAACACACAAGGTACTGACTATTCCAATCACTTTCAAATAATTTATACTAATTAAAATATTATGAGAAGATGGTCTATTTAAAATATTGAGGTGCACACAAATAAATTTTGTTTATTTATGTATTTTTTACTAACTGGACTCCCCTCCCCCCCCCAGTCATCTCTTAATCCATGGTCAACTATTTACACCTCATTAATTAAAATGTTATCTGAATTTTGACCATATTGGATTTGGTGACAAATTGTGAGGTGAGGATCATTCATGTAATAAAAATAAATAAATAGAACAAACACTTTTTAAGAATTATTTTTAAAAAACTATCATATTTTTTAAGAAACTTCTTTATTATATATA
>NW_027112043.1:1489892-1493079 GCF_000696795.3 Halyomorpha halys
TCAAAACAAAAATGATTTTGTTTTGACTGCCGTCAAAATAGCCCTGAAGAAGCCCTGCAACGTGGGGCGAAACGTTGGCTCATTAAAATAGTATATTTCTACTATTTGAGTTTTTTTGACCGCACCCGGACCATATTCCTTTCATAAATCTTTTATCTCCTTCCATAATTCTTCTGCTTCAAAACTTTCAGAACACTTCTTATCTTTGAACCATTCCTTTGGACTTTAATAACATTCTATCAGTCCACGACCATGACAAAAGACTTGTCACTGAAAGTTTTTATATTCAACTAGAACCTTCTTCCATAAATTTAAAAACCCACAAACAAAACTTATCGCTAGCATATTCTCTAACAATTAATTTATTAAAACAGTATTGTTTTTTTCATAATTTGTTTTACCTCCATGTTTTATACTGTTTTATTTTTAAAATTATTTGGTGTTACCTCTTATGTATGTATCTTACTTTTGCCTATCTAAGTAATGTAACTTGTAAATGCATTCTTGACATTTGACCATTAGCCGCTTCCTTCAACGCATTTATTGACACTTGTGTGGCAGACCTCCACATATCGGTATGTTCTTCACTTTTTTACACCCCTTCTCCATTCTCTACTCTTTTTTTTTTTAATTCTTTCTTTCTTACCTACATTATTAAGTTATGATGTTCACTACATTTAATGATAGTCATATTTACTAATTACTCCTTTTGGCTTATATAACTTTACATTTTATTTCTTACATTCTATTGATTTACTTACATGTTTCATTAATTATATATATTTATTTCCTCATTGTTTATTAACACAGGCTTCAATGATCCACTTTTACTCTCAGCTATTTATTTTAAAAAACCTCCAATGTTTCGGCCCTTAGGCCATTTTCAAAGAGAACCTTAAACATTGATGTCCTAATTCATTAAATTGTCTATTTTGCAGGCTAATTGCCTATGTCTTATATAAACCACATAATTTCAATACAAAACTATTCCACAAAAACTGTTTTATTTTTTCTATTAACCTCATTACATATGGACATATATGTATATATTCATGGTCAAGTATTAACTCTTCATTAAGATATTTTATTTTCATCAATACATATTTTGAAATGTTTACATGTATGTAAGTATTTTTAGATTAGTTTTAATCTTTTGGAAACAAATGGAAACTTATTTTCACAGTGTCTACCACACATTTAACATGGAATTTCCTGACTCAGGTCATAGCAATAGTCATAGTAGGACAGATATATTACATATATAGGGGAAGGCAGGGAAAAATGGAGAAGAATAAAATTATTCTCTTTTAACTTCTTACCTAAATGGACAAAAATAAAATCTTTTTGATTTAATTTTGTTTATCAGTTTTTAAACTACTATCATTTACAAATACACTAGAAAATTTGCTACATTTAGTGATATATATGATGTTTTACAGGAAAGCAGGGAACTAACATAATTCAACATAAAAGCTACTTATCGTTTTTTTTATAATCTACGCAGAACTTAATAATCATATCATGGTTCAGGAAACATCTATCATTTTAATTTTAATGATACTAATTTTTTCCTGTACATTAAAAAAAATGGAGTGCTTATCAAAATATTACTGAAAATTCATATAATTATCTTAAGGTTGAGGAAAAATAAATCCATTATTTTTATGTGAAATTCAAGACTTTATCTAGCATGTTTCGGATTATCCAATTTGGGTCAAATATGCACTGTTTTGTTCTATAATTTGTTGCCATTTTAAATGTAGCTTTATAATGCCTCTCTCATAGAAGTCTTCATCCTTACTGCCGAAAAAATCTCATGGCCGATTTTCACAGTCATCTTTTGATGCCAATTTCTTATCACCAAGAATGTTTTGCAATGCAAGAAAACGATGATAATCGCTTGGTGTCAGGTCCAGGTGACTCTACGGTGGATGCTTCAAAACTTCCCAACCAAGCTCCTGGAGTTTCTAGCTAGTCACTATAGATGTGTGTGGCTTGATGTTGTCTTAATGGAACACGACACCTCTTCTGTTGGCCAATTCCGGTCAATCGCTAACTTCAAACGGTCCAGTTGTTGACAATAACAATCCAAATTAAGTGTTGGTTTCCAGTCCTACCAAATACACAGCAGACCCTTCCTGGCCGTTAATCCTGGTTTGGCCACCGCACTTTGACCAAGATCATTTTCGCACAAGGTTGTCGTATGAGATCGATTTCTCATCCAGAGTCACCATCTGTTTAAGAAATTAGTCAATTTCGTTCCGTTTGGCCAAGGCTTCGCAGATCAAAATTTGATCCATCATGTTTTTTGGTGTTAATTGGTGTGGGACCCAAACATCAAGCTTCTTTTTGAACCCAGCTTTATGCAAATGGTTTAAAACTGTTTTATGGTCGAGTTACGACTACTAACATGCTGGTCAACTATGATTATTTCTGTGGTTTTATCAACATTTTTGACGAAGAGCATGCCAGTGTGAGGTTCATCTTTAACATCAAAAATACCCAAATGGAAACGACGAAATTGCACGTAATTAGCTGTTACAGTATCAGAACCATAAACACCATTCACAATTTCAACTCCCTGGCTAGTATTTTCACCTTTATCAAAGAAAAACTGTAAAATGAATTTTTTTATTGCGAAATGCCACCTTGATGATGAGCACAAATCTGAAATTGTTTGATTGATACTTTATGAGATAGCAATCGCTATAGCCATCTACTGATAAAACAATGGATTTCTTTTTTCCCCACCTAATATTAGTGAAAACATTTAATTTTTCTTTCTATTGTTAATCTAGTTTCCTGTATCGTGATATTATTTTTTCTTAAAAATAGAAAAAAAATAAAAAAAATTATGTGCCACCAAAATTAGGAACGGCGATAAATAGAATGCAGATAATTTTCTACCCTTAACCTATTAATAGTTAAATGCTATTTTTCAACATAATATAAAAATATAATGAATAGGCAAAAATAATTTTAACCTGATACATAGCAGCTTTCTCCAATTCACTGTGTCCATCTTCAACTGCACCATGAGCTGATTCAATGGCATTCTCAATTGAATCTAGAACAAATTCATAAAATTGTGATAAATGATACAGAATAATGATAAAATTGAAATATTTAATACAAACAAAGGTTTTTAAAATAATTAATTTAACAAGTCTAATGTAAAATAAAAAAA
>NW_027112043.1:1493139-1510867 GCF_000696795.3 Halyomorpha halys
TAATATAAAACAATACCAAGAAAGATAAAACGATTAAAAAGAAAACAATACCAAAATATGACCAACTCAAAAAACATTAAAAATAAAATAAAGGTTTTATTAGCACTATGGAAATTAAAAAAATTAACACTGATTTTGAGATAAAAGGTTTTAAAAAATTAAACAAGGTCCCATGAATAAAAAGGAGTATTTACTTTAATTTTCAAAGAAAAAAAAAGTTAACACCTTCATCCACTTATGTCTTCAATTGTAATAGCCTTAAGGTTACATTATCCAACAGGACATAGCATATGTCAAACAAATATTCTTTAGTACAATTAATTGGAAATATGGACATATAGTGTGTCAGAGAGTTCCTATCAAATACACTAAAGAATATTTTTCTGACCTTTAACTATAAGAAAATTTCTAGAAACTTTATTTCATAATCAAGAAAATTTAACTTACTTATATCATCAGCCTGCTGATGAACCATTGCTCCTAATTCATTCATGATCTGATTTATATCTAACATACAGCTTTCAATACTTTGAATTCTCTGCTCACGCTCCAATAACAGACCTTGTTCAAATTCTATCTGATTAGCAATAACTTTTTGCAAATTTGGATCGACTTGAGAACCATTTGTAACCTTTCCTTGCGATATGTCATCAAGAATAGCAGTTTCTGAAGGTAGGAGGTGTGTTTTCATTTTCTCTGCAACTTGCTGAATAATCAAAAGTTATTGATTGTACTAACAATTGAACTAACAATAATATGATAAATACAAACCTTTTGAGTTTTGCTGTATGATTTCACAGCATCTTTGAAGCTGTTCATCAAAATCTCAACTTGCAGTTTCTGCTGTTTATCTTTTTTTTTAACAATTCCAGTAAGTTTATTTAGATCTTTTGTAGTTTGGTCAACTACTTCATTAGCACTTACTAATTTTGAATGACTAAAAAATTACACAGAAAAATAACATTAACTATGAAATACAGTTTACATTAATGTAAGAACTTATCATTAGTTATACATCATATAAAAAAAAAAAAATTAAAATGTAAAACTAAAAGATATCATCATTTATGACAGTGATATGAAAATAATGAAACTATTGACATAACAAAACATAATCTTAGTTAATATTATTACGCATATACACATTTTTACGAACAAAGGGTTGGATTAAATCACGCTAACTAAAGCCTATATTTTAAACTTCTTTTTGATAGACTGATGAAGGAAATACCAGTTTGCAGGGGAAACAGTCATAATCGAAAAATATGTTCATAATGTAGTAATAATAGTTGACCATGGATACAATACGAGAAAATGTTTGGGGGTATAGTCAGTGAAGAACACAAATAAGTAAAAACTTATTTAATCAGTGCCAATGTTAAGCCTTTTACCAGGGCACAGAACAAAAAATCAAGCTGACAACTATAATGAATAAAAGGAAATACTGAATATCTAGAAAACGAAAAAAAGAAGATGAAAGCAGTATGAGAATAAGTAATGTAAAATTTATGAAAGAGGAAAGAAATAAAGAAAGAAAATAATATACATATGGAAATCTAGTCAGTAAATATATGTACAAAATGAAAATTATTTAAAATTAAAGTTATGAGAAAGGTAATAAAGAAAACATATATGTAATTAATTAAATGTATAAGTAAAAAAAAAAAAAAATCAAAAACATAAAATATAGAGTTATATAAACCAAAAGGAGGAAGTAGTGCACCTTATAAAAAATTAGATGTGGTGAATATGACTATGAAAATCAAGTAAGAAAATGTATATACGTAACAAAAATTATTTAAAATTTAGTTATGAAAAAGAGAGCAAAGAAGTGAAACATAAATTGTAACACAAATTGATCTCATATAGCAATTTTTTTTTCATTAACCCATAACCTCAGTAGTACTTTATTAAATAACCCACGAAAATCCATATCAAAGAGACTTATTTCAGGAAATATGTTAATTACTGCAATTACAAACTCATATTACTAATATAATGACAATGAAGAGGATTTAAGTATCATAATTTCAACATATGTTGTTAAAGAACTGAGGGAATAATAATATTGAGTCAAAAACATAAACAGTTTAATAAATCATTCCAGCTTGGTTTAACTGAAACTATTGTATAGTCGAAAAAAATTTAATAAATTTTAGCAATCAACCAAACAATCAAGTTATTCATTATATGGAGATGAAAATTGATGAATTAATGTGAGAATCATAAGAGACATGGTGGTCTAAATCAAATATTTCCAAACTGAAGCCTGCAGGCCAAATTTGGCCCACCATAGTTTATATTCATAGTATTGTAAAATTTCGAATTTAAGTACATATATCATACAAAATAATAATCAGATATATTTATTTGACAGTCACTTAAGAAACATAATGAAACTGAACACTGTAAAAATAATTGCTGATATGTCAGCCTGATGAAATAGCTCCACATAGTATTGGCCCTTGGGAGTCAGTGGGATAATTAAGGAGTCCCTTAGACTAAAACATTTATAGAGGTCTAAAGAATAAAACATGATAGACTGGCAGATACTCACATCTTGACACGCAACTCCTGGCAATCTTTTGGAGTTCCAATTGTTTTTAAGTTCTGTTCTAAATCTTTCCTACTAGAATTTATAGAATAAATGTTGGATGTAATCTTATCAGTAAGTTCAAATAACTCGGTGGGGCTAAACTTAACACCAGCAATAGCAACATTAGGGACTCTTTCTGTTGTCGAACCATAGTTCTTTTGTTGCCTTGATGTATTAGCAAGTCCTTCAGACATTATAAGTTCAAAAAAGATTTATTTAATTAGTAATAAGGACGGTTAAAAAAACAAAGAATTGTTGACACTAAATCTGGGAAATAATCAAAAAGCCTTCACTAAGAGTAAAAGGAAAACTCATCTAAAATAAAGTGGAAAATCCATAAGATAAAGATATATCAAAACAGTGAAGTTATAACCTTACGAGATTACAAATTATTCAAGACAATACTTCTATAATTAATAAAAATCAATGTATAAAAATGCAACCGCAATTTGAGGTACGTTATCAAGAGATTGACCACATCCTAGGACATATTTCGCAGTTATAAAAATTTAGAACCTTTATCACTCCTCCTTGACAGTTACCAAAACACCTGATATGTTTAATGATCAGGAGGCTTCAAAATTTAGGTAAACAAATTGTTGTTTTACTTCTGTTGACAAATTAATATTTTTTATAAGGTTTCTTGTTCGATTTGAAATTATTATTTTTTATTAAATTTATTTAGGATCAACAGCCGTTATATGTATATTTATACATTTACTTATCGTAGTTCAGAATGTATTAAAATAAAAAGTGAAAATTTCTTGGAAGTTTTCGTTGATAAATATTGTACAACGATAATGTTCTGGTCGTATCTCGGTATTCATGTAATTCGCTTTACGTATTGTTACAAAATCAAGTTTGGAACTGATCAAGTCACAACAGTACGTTTGGACGTCTCACCTCTACTTTCGTTCTGTGAGTATTTTGCTTATTTTAACAATGTAATTACTTATATTCCTTTCGAACTTTTAGTTGTGTGTGTTTATTAGACTGTTTCATTCATCTAATAACATTTTCATTACAAAATTTCTTTTTTTTCTCTTGACGTTAGCGTCAGGTAGTCTCATTGTCTAGCAGCAAGGTTGCTCTGGTCCTTCTTTTACATAGTAAATGAAATGATTGGGGTAGTGTAATCGTTTGTTCATTTATATGTTCGGTTTTTGTTTTTATAGTTTGATTTCATGTTATTCTTTACGGACAAATTTACTTCCCCAGCTTTCCTAGTATTTTCAAAATTTAGTGTAAATTTGTCTAATACTCATAATTTTCCTTGATACGATTGATTTCATTACTAAGATATAACCCTCTGAGTAGGTTTAAATTCTACTGTTGCCTGTTAAATTTTGTTTTTACTTAGTGTCAGTAGCCTTAAACTGTTCTTATTTTCTCAATTTTATTCATGTTCTGGTTAATGTAAAATCTTAAGTTTATGTTGTCTATGTCCACCAAGTTTGTTTTGAAGATCAGCTGTCTCTCTTCTTTTCATCACATAGATTCACTATACACTCAAAAATCATTTTACATCATTCAAAATTTAAGTTATACTTCTTAAAAGAAAGAGCATAAACATCTTGGAAAAAACCTAGCTAGTAGTACTTTTTGTAAGTAGATATCCATTTATTTACTGTCCTTGTTTTAATATTTATTCATAACCCTGCTGTATTTGGAGGTTTTATGTTAACACTCACCTCTCCAATCACAAATATAGTTTACATAATTGATTATACTGAGTTTTTGTGGATCATATTTTGTTCTAGCCTAAGACTGCATAATATTGTGTATGTTGTCAATAAAAGTTGTTTTTAATTTTTTTTTTTTCAATGTTTTACATATCTGTTATTTTGAGTAAACCTAATTTTTATCTAATTTAACATTAATATCCTCAATTATGAATGTTCATTGTTATTAGTTATGGTATAGAATTAAATTTAAAAATGATTTTTATTCTAGAAAACACTGTTTATTTGGAAACTAATCAATGAAATCCCTCCATCAATGAGATTTGTAGCATGTTTTGACAGTTATGTTATATACATCTTGTATAAAAGTTTAATTTCTTAACATTTAACTCCGACAATTTATTTTTCAACCTTAAGTTTTTCCAGCTAAAAATCAAGTATGTAGGGTTCATCTCATGTCTTCAACCTTAGGGCATTGCCTTAACTCAAGGCCAAATTAAGACAGATTTAGTAATAATTTCTTTATGTTGTTTACAATAATTATAGGTTTACTAAATCTAGTTCTATAGTAGTTGTAATTCTGTTGATTTCTATTCATTTTATAAGCAGGTTCGGCTATGTTTACAAATGTTTGTTAGGTTTATTTCTAAGTTTGCATTCTGGTAAAAAATAATCAATTGTTTTATCAAGTTTTCCCAATTGCTTTATTGTACATTTTGGTAACCATTATTATTATTATTATCTATTTATTTCATTTGATATCAAAATTATACAATGAACTTAACATTTCTAGGAGGTAGCCTTACCAGCTTCTCCTAACAAAATTTTCTCATCACTCTCATTACTTCCCTATGACCAATGTTTGGTTTTAAATTTATTTTTTAAATTGTCGAATATAAATGTTATGTTGATCAATGATAGTTGGCGCATGGCAAATGATGGTTTCTGACGTCATGAATGACGTCATCTTAAGTTGTCTTTTGTTATACGTCTATCACGTATACGAAACTATATTTTTATTTTCATTCTTTTATTATAAAGCAATTTTAAACGCCTTATTAAAATTTTGAGGAACTTTTTCTAATTATTACTTTGTAAATATGATTATTTTCAAAATTATATTCTCGTGTCATTTTGTGATATTTTATGGTTCAGTTTTTTAATCTGTTATTTGTTTTTTTTATATGTTAAATTATTTTTATTTATATGACTTCTTACGAAATTTAGTTATTTATTACTATTAAGTTACAGCTTCCGTTATTAATTGCGAAATGGTAAACATGTTTTCTCAAGAAAGGTCTTGTAAACACTATTGTGTCGTTGAAATTCACTGTTTCTTTTAGATATATTTTGGTCGTGATTATTTCGGGAAAGTTTATTTAACGATAACGATACAGTTACCTGTTCCATAAGCAATTTTGATCGCGAGTTATGGGCAAAATGGATCCAACGGAATTGACGTAGTCCTAAATTTTGTTTTGGAATTTATTGATTTCCTATTTTCAATCGGAATTGGTTTCTATCGCTTTTAAATTTTTATGAAAAGGGTCCGTGTTCTAATTATCTTTTCGTATGTTTGATTCATTATGTTTTTGGTTGAAATTATAAATTCCTCGACTTCAAAAATGAGGTCATTGACCATGGTGGTACGTAGTAGTATTACTACTGCTCTCGAACTGCAATTAGATTCTCTTTCCTTATTTAATTTAATATTACTTGCGTTTAGATAAAGGGCAATATTGTAAATAAAAAACAAAATTAATTTTATTTTCTTTGGATGAGCCTAGCTCAAAAGACAATGGCCACAAATTCCAGTATTTACATCTGCATTCCACTACAGTGTTCATTACCTATAGTTTACCTTGTAAATTGTAATTATTTATTGAATTCTTTTGTCATCTGTTTGGAAAATCATTAACTTAATGATATATTACAGTTGTTGTTAGTTAACTTGTCAGATATCATAATTATTACCTTCCTCTTTGCCTAAGATGAATTCATCTCTTAAGGAAAAAAAAAAGAGAGAAATCACTGAGTCATTGACCTTAGTCATTTAGCCTGATATACATGCATCATATATTACATAAGTAAACAGACTTGGTTTATAAACAGATTGAATGCAGCACAATTAACGAGACTTTTTAGATTTGATTTCATAACTTTAATTTTTGTATATCCAGATAGCTCAGCAGGAACCACAGATAGCTGAACAAAGCTGGTTTGGACCATCCTGTCTTGGCTCATTTTTTCTCTCTTGGGCCATTCCATGTTGTTTCAATCATACCATAAAACCCTCCATTTCAAATTTTGATGAAGTTAGTCAAAATAACATAATTTGCTAAAAGAGTTTAACTTAATATTATCATTTCCTCATCTTATAATATTTTTACTTGATTACTGATTGACCCAAAATAAATATTGGCTAGCTTAGGTAATTTTGTAATTATTCCTAAATATTGATGTATGCTTGAAAAAAAAAATCATCTGTATTGATTGGTAGCTGAGAAAGCTATATAGTAAGTTATCTCGTTACAACCGGGATCTCCTCTTTCACCCCCATGATAAGTTAAAATGGTCTGTAACTTTATGGTTAAACATTTAATATCAAAGTATTTACATACAAATATATTATTTGTTTGCTTAAGGTACATGTATGTAAATAGTAACTCAATGTATTTAGATATAAAATTTATTCATGTTCTTCATTTGGTTCTAAGTACTGACAGGTTATTGTTTAACTGAATGGATTGCACTATCTGGTTTTGAGATGAAATTTATATAATCATCTTGTTTTATGCCAGTAGTACACTACTAATAAAAACAAGTTTTTTTTTCATTAGTCAAGGTGGTTGTAAGCTGAGAACTTACTAGTTTATTTTGTATTAAAAACTTTCAGTAATACATTGATGTTTAGAATGCCCTTTTTTAAAGGTAAAAATCTCACATTTTCGTTTGGTTACTTATGTCAAAGAATAGAAGATTCCTTGCCAAATTTCATCAATATCTGAGGTGTTGAAAGTACATTTTTTGTGGTTGGATTGATATGAAATGATGCAGTTTTAAAAAGGTTTTTTTTTAAAGGGGAGGTCGTAATAAAATTTTACTTGAGCTTGCACCTTATTAAAATGTATCTGACATTACCTGAGGGGGGGGGGGATTGTCCAGTAATAACTTTGTTGAAAATAATAACTGTGGATTAAATTTATGAAACAGTGATTGGAAGTGTGATAAAAGTTATACTGTTCAATGTTAGTTGATGGCAGACTGTTTTTTGTTAGATTTGTTTTACTAGATCGTAATACCTTAATGTTTTATGTTTTAATCCTTTTGTTTCTTTACTTTTAAACCTATTTCCAAAGCTATGTCATAAATATGTTTATACCTTAATGATAGGCTGTTAAATTCCTGATATAAGTGTTTTATTCTAGAATGATTCCTCCCTATTTTAGGTAGACATTCTACCCTTCCACCCTCAATGTTCCTAAATGACCACAGCCAGCAATGGTCTTTAAGTTGAATTGACAGAACTAGGTAGCACATCTAACCAATTTTTACATTTATTTCTATTGGTTTTTACCGGATAAGGTTTCAATCTGATTCAAGATGAGGTGTAATTCTACTGGAATCCTCATTTGCTGAGTTAAAGTTTTAATTATACTAGAATGATGTCCTTTTATCATATATTAGTTTATGTTGTTTTATTCTTGTTTAGTTAGAAGGCAAGTTTCATTTCATTGTTTTATTACAAAAAGTAAATTTATTCAGGCAGGGTTTGAAGTGGTGCCACTTCTGTAGCTCGAAGGTGCTGCCCCAACATACTCTTTGGATCTTGGACTTACACATTATATAATATTAAGTTTATGTTGATCACTCCCGTATGATCGTTATTATATTCAAGTTTATAATTTTCTGTATATTAATAAGTGGAGAAGATAGTCGGGGGAGGGGGGGGGAAGTGCGGTTAGCAATATCTAATAATTAGATATTACAATTATCAGAAATATTTTCAATTTGTATATTTCATTGTTTTTAATACAAATACATTTTTATTTCCAGACGCACGTAGGTGGAGGATTTTGTGTTGGTTTAGTTCAGATCCACAACGGAAGGGCCAACAAGAGCAGGGGGGGCTTCTCCTGTCATTGGAGGAAGGTAAGTTATTAATGTATTATCAATTACAATCAATTAACAAATAAAGAAATTTTTTAATGTTTATTTTAATTTTTTCTTTTTAAACTGTAATTAAATGAGTTATGTGACTGACTCATATATTTCCCAATTCATATACTTCTTCAGTGTTACTTTGTCTTTGTTGTTCCTCTTTTAAATTTCATTATAATATGTTTTTTTACTTCTTTTTATAAATTTATTCCATTTTTTTCTTCTATTATTAACCTACATATCTAAATCTGATTCTCTCTTAGTATAATAAATAGTCAATGTTATAAATATATGCATTTTTTAAAAATCCCATATGGGCATGCACAATTCTATTTAATTAAAATTAAAAAAAAAAAAAAAAATACTCGATACACATGCATGAAAAAATTCATACATTTAAATACTAGAAATAAATATGTGCTTGACAATTATAAGAAATTATAAACATTTAAAAATAAGGGATGATGAATTTAAAAATAACAAGTTTAAAAAATAATAAACATATATATTAAAAAGGTAATAAATATAAAATTGGATAAAGTTATACTTTCAGTTTTATTCAGTAATAATTTCAGTTTTATTTTTATGGTATTTTGCTTGAATATGTAGACTGACCATGGATTCACAAAACCTTCTTATGTAAGATCTGTAATTTATGGAATTATAGTAATGAAATTGGTTTTTCATAATATTAATCAAAATGGGTGAAGAGAGCATTGTTCCAATTCATATTCAGATTGGTTTTTATGTAGATTTGATGTTTAGTAAAAGTCATATTCGATTATTCTCAATTAATCATATATTTCCTACATTGCTGTTTTCTGTTGTGAAAATCAGGTATCCCCTGAAGGGAAAGGGGGGAGGGATGGCATGTAATTCAAATTGTTGAGGCATCACATTTTTGGAAGGAATTATGTTTGTGAGGTTTCAATTTTTTGGAGCTTAACAAGGCAAAAAAAAACTCTTTTTACACAATATACCAGCTCTACACAAACATAGAACAAGATATATGGGTCCGTTTTATTATTTTTCAAATAAGAATGGCAATAAAATTTCTTGAAAGAAGGTATCAGCAGACCTGGTGGAAGAAACTTATTTTGTAATAAATTTATTTAGTTCAACAATGAAAAATTAATTTATAAAAAATAGTTTCTGAATTCTTTTATCCCATTTTACTATTTTTTAAAGCATTTAGAATTATTTATAAGATTTTGTTTAAATTCAAGTTCTTAATCAGATTTATTTATATTTTTTTTTAGGGACGATAATCGTACCATTTCAGCTAAGCGCTGGGTTCCTCCCTCTACAGTCAGGCGAGATGCTCTTTCCCAAGAAGATAGAAATGAACTTATTTTCCGTCGAGTAAGTATCATTACATGACTACTTCCAGAATCAATGATGTAAATTCAGTTATTATTGGAATAATTCTATGTTGTTAACTCTATATTTCTAACTTATTTCGAACCTCCATAATTATGTATTTGTATTTGTTAAAATTGGATATTTAGAACCCAGAAACAAAATTTGTTTTGTCTGGTGTTATTGAACAAATGTAATACTTGTTTAATAAAACCTGTTTTAATCTTCATTCATACTTTTAGAACTAATTCAGTCTTAATTAAATTAATTTCATGAGTAAAGTTGATATTTATTTGAAGAATTGTATAAATTATAATTTCAATAAAGGTTTAATTTTATAATTAAAGTATTTCAATTTATCCAATAACTTCTGAAGCTCTCTCTCTCTCGTGTGTGTGTGTTGTGTACTTCATATTAATTTAAATACGTTTTCTTCTCTAAAGGTCCGGGGAATTCTCAACAAGCTCACCCCTGAGAAATTTGAGAAGCTAAGTGATGACCTGTTAGAAGTAGAACTTAATTCTGATAAAATATTGAAAGGTGTCATTTTTCTTGTGAGTATTATTGTATATATTAGTTTAAATTTATTATAAATTAATTTTCTAAAAAGTTATATGCCATGTATTAGATAAATATTTTGAAATTGCTCGTTTCTCTTAATGCCTTATTGATTGAAGAAAGTTAATATTCTAAAATAATTTTTAAAAATTTATGGAAATTATCTGTCAACAATCTATATTTGTTTTTATATTTATAAATGATTGACCATAAGTGAATATGAAGTAGATGGTCAGGGGTGCTGTCAAAAGAAATGAGAAATTGTTAAAAACTATTGTTATAAATAGTTTATAACCATATTTTGTTTCTTTTTATCACATCCCTTACTATCTCCTTTATACTGATTTATCATTATAAATAATGTAAATATCACATAAACTTTTTATTGATAGCACGTATATTGTCGACTGTATATTTAATATTAGGAGAATTTGGTTGGAAGGTACGATCAGTGAAGAGAACTAAATTATAGAAATAAAATATATAAATATATTTTATTTCTTCCAAAGATTTGCCTGCATCATAAACCTTCATTAGGACAATTAAGAAGATGATGCTAAAATTTTGTCAAATATGATGATATTTATCCCCAGCTACTTATTAAAGTATCTTAAAAGCATTTTGGAACTGATATCGATTAATAATAAAGATTTTATTTGGGGTCAGAAGTAGGTATTCATATAATCAACAAATTGATTCTTAATTTATTAGTCATACTTCTGAATTTAAATCAGAAATATCACTATTACAGTACTCGAAGGATCCAACATTCTTGTTAATTTATATTGCAAAGAAATCCCATTTTCCATTTCTAAAATAATTTTAACAAATATTTATTATCTTTGTAGTTTTCAGAATAAGTTATAATTAAATTGCTTCATATATTTGGTATTGTAATCATGAACACAATTTTATCTAAGAAAATATAAGCTGTACCTATATCATTTTTAAAGAAATAAGAATATTAGTGTTAAATTCATAAATAATATAATGGTTTATCTGCATTTGCATTCATGCAACCTTTCCTAGCTATCTTATCTATGGTTACTGGAAATAATTTACAATGTATTTAATTGAATTTTTATGTATAGTGTAAGGTTATTTATAAAGACAGGTTTTTCAATAATAATAAAAATCTCCTTAATTTTTTCGCCCAGGCAGTAATTCATCATTTCATGCTTCTCCTTAATTTATTTCTTCAATTTTCCATTGTGGAAAAGGGAAATTTGTTTTGGGAGTGCTTTAGAAGTATATGTCTCAGTATACAAGAGTATGACTCAGAAGTGTTTGGTTAGCTGCTATAAGGATTGATGATTTACAGATATTTATTCATGCTTAATACTTGTGATGTAAAATTAATTATGTCAATATTAAATGGTATTTTTCACTATATTTTTGTTTGTAAGGTATTTGAAAAAGCTCTCGATGAACCGAAATACAGTTCTATGTATGCCCGGCTTTGCCAGCGGCTGTGTGAAGAGGCACCAACTGCAAACACCAAAGATGGAAGTCAGTGCACATTTAGGCACCTTCTCCTTAATACATGTAAGGCGGAATTTGAAGCTAGAACCGAACATAAGGTGGATAAGAGGAAGTCCTTAGGTAACATTAAGGTAAACAAACTCTACGTAATTAGTTGTAGAAAAGACAATATTAATACAGGATTAATGAGAAAACATTATTATAATTATTAATTGATCTATTCAATAGTTAACAAGTTACTACCTTTATTTTTAGAAACTGATTTCAACTTGGTAGGAGACACGGCTAGTAATCGATAGAAATAAATTAATATAAAAATAGAAATAATTAATATTCAATCTACATTCTTGTCCATTTGTTGCACAACTCTTTAGACTAAATTGGTACATGTACTTTATTATCAAATAATACTAATTTATTTTTTTGCAGTTCGTAGGTGAACTATGCAAGCTTGGCATTGTGTCGAAAGTGGTGATGTTCGACTGCATGAAGCAGTTATTGGACAAAAAACCTGATGTCGAGGAAATGGCAGAGGATCTGGAGTGCCTCTGTCAAATATTACGAACTTGTGGTCAGGTTCTCGATTCTGAACAGGCAAGACAATTAATGGATCAGTATTTCAAAAGGATGGAAGTTGTTACTAAAACCCAGGGATTACCTATCAGAATTAAATTTATGCTCAGAGACATCATTGAGCTTAGAAAGAGTAAATGGATTCCGAGAAAGGCTAACAATACTGAAGGGCCTCTACCTATTAATCAGGTAATTTTTATAATTAATGTTTTTTTTTTCATGTTGTATAGGAAACAATTTAATTAGAGAATTAAAACTTAGTATGTAATTTGAATCATTGCAAAAGTGTGAGTCAATTTTTTTCTCCCTCAGTTCCAACATTGGTTTCTCACTTTTTAAAAATTTTAGCGCCTATCACCCTTCTTAATTGAGGTATATTGCTATAAATTTTGATATGAAGTGGATTGGAGTTAAAGAAATTATCTCTGGGGGTCACAACTTTTTTTTCCTCCATTTTTTTATTTCAAGTAATTCGAAAGGAAGAAATATTCGACGGAGCTCTTATTGTAACACTTGTCTTATCCAATCAAGACCACTTTTTAGGTTGCTACCAGCAGTGCTATTTAGAAATTTTCGGGTTTAGTGGATATTGTTGATTTCCAGTCTTCAATTGTTAACATTGATTTCTTAATCTATCTCAACCTTATGCTGTAACCAAGCAATACTTTGAGGTCTTCTTTTTGTCTTATTGATATCCATAATTTTTATAATAAAAGTCGTGCATCGTCTATAGTAGTACTGTGTCTCTTTTTGAACTTATCAAAATATCTTTAAACAGATAAAAGTGTAAACTAACAAAGTTCTTAATTAAAGATTTTCTGTACTGTGATATTTCTTATTAAATTTTTATTTATTCTTCTGATTAATGTTCTTTTTATTCATTCAACAAAAGAATCGTGAGCACAAAAAGTGTTGTGATTTACTGCTCACTGTTATTTAGTTTTTGTTTTTCATTAATACTAATTAATGTTTCTACTTGAATTTTATTTATTATATTACCTTTTTTTTTTTTTTTTTTAGATTTGTGATGATAGAGGTCCTGCCATCAGAGGAGGTGAGAGACCACCTCAGCAAGAATTATTCCCCCGACAACTCAAACAAAGAACTGGTTTGGATGTTGTTCTCTCAAGTAGTTTTTCATTTCCCCAACATGACAAATTCTCAACACCGTAAGTTAATTGTTTTAATTTTCCTTTAAATTAAAGTATTTTCTACTGGTAAATATGCACTCAATCCCAGTTTTCAAAAACTTCCCAAACTTTGAAGTAAAGATCTCCAAATTAGCTATCCAAGCTAGATGCTGATTTCTAGAAATTCTTACTTTCTTCTACTTGAAGCCCCTACATAGATTCTCAAGAGGGGGGGATTGAATTTATGTAACGATTAAATGTGTGTTGGCGATCACTGGAGAAGAGGGAGGTATGAGAGAGTGGAGTAGAGAGAATAGTTCAAATAAGGTTGAGAACAAAATTAGGGGGAAAATGAACAAGGAAGAAGTAATTTTACTGTGTTTGAGTTTTTTGTTTACTATACTCCCAAACCGGATTTTTAATCAAATTTTTTAATTTTCATTTAAACTCTGGGTACAAGTTGTGGAGGAATACAGAGTTTTTTTATTATTTAAGTGCTTTATATAGTTCTGTCCTGTCTGACTTTAAATTGATCAAATGATGATTTGTGAACATTTTATATTCAGTCATCTTTTCGAGGATCATCCTGAGCAAGATTTGGTTGGTATTGAATCACCTTCTGAAGCCAGCCTGATAATTTCTACGTGTATAATTGATACATGTTATAATTATCAGTTGATAATTAGATAGATTGCCTTTTTTATGAACCTGAGATATGGCTATTTTCCTTCCTTCCAACATAATTCCTTTCTACCATATGGATAAGATAAGTTCATGAAGCTCCTTTCTTAAGCCATTCCCATAATGCTTATACTTGTTTATATTCACCTTAATTATTTTTTTCCAATTTTTAATTAAATATTAATGAATTTTTTGTTTTCATTAGTTTTTAGAGATTTAAATTGTTCTAAAACAAAACATAATTATTGATAGATTATTTTCATACTATGGTTTGGGTGGCAGTTCAAAATGGTAGGAAATCACAAAAAAATTATTGTTTTGTATCTACTTTTTTTACTCCCACCCATAGCATCTCCCTCAAGTATATTTTGTCTACGTAAAGCAGTTACTCATTGAGAATATTTCTTGGATTTTTCAGTTATAATTCCAATGGATTCCAAGCACCCTTTCGGGATCGTGGTCCACAAAGGCAGAACCATCACCATCAACAACAGAACAACCATTTCTATCAACAAAATAGATATAACAATCAGCATAATAACAATAACTCAAATAATGTCTCTAGTAAGTATTTATTTATATTATATGTTATTTTTAGTACCTTCAGCAAAATCTTATTATTGTTGATTTATTTAAAGCATACAATTTATGGTAGAATCTTGAGGGCTTAGCTTAGGCTATAGGGAAAATCATTTTCCTCTGTGACCTTAAACAGCTACCTCAGTCTTCAATTTTTGTTTTATTGATTTTGTTTGTTTGCCATTCTTTCCATTGTGTTTGCTTGTTTGTAAGTTGACCATTATTTAATTAAACAAGTGGTAAATATCTTTAATCACTATTACTGACATATTCTATATTACCTAATAAGTTTGTTGTTTTTTTTACCAAGTTTTGAATTGTTGATCACTAAATCCCTTATGGGATTATTTTGTCTACACTAAGGAAGTTATTAATGCCTTCTTATTTCACTCAAGAGAAAATTATTGAAAATTCACTAAATTAACCTAATTTTGTTTTAATAGTACGTTTGTATTTATGACTTAATTGTGAATTTTAAAAAAGTATTGTCATTTGTTTATTAGATTGTATTGGTTTTTATATATTGTTTTAATTAAATTTTTGATTTATTGTTAACATTAAGTTTCCTCCTAAATTTACAGATTCCAAAGATCTGGCTCCAAGGTTTATTAAGCGAATGATGACTGCTCATGAACAATCTGCTGCTAATTTGGAGCAGGTTTCTCTCAGGCCACCAGCGCATTCTATGCTTTTTAAGCCTCCTAATGCAAAGCCACCCACTCAGCTGTACTCAGGTTATACAGGTCAGGCCAAAAGAGGTTTATTAACTTACCTATCATCCCATAGTCTAGACATTGTTACTGGAGCTAAAACAATTCTCAATATAATAAATCCATTAATTATTTACTTCGTGAAAAACCGTTTACTAATATTTATCTATTCGATCATATTAATCCAGATGTAAACCTTTAATGTAGCCAGTGGTTTCATCTGGTGTAGCCCTCTATGGTTTATGCTACTTTTAGGCATGTTCATGATTTTGTATCATATAATTAAATCCAGTTGGTTCCTCTTCATTGGGATACATCCCGCAATTCCAATTTGACCCTATACAGCCCCCCTGAAAAATCTTTTGAACTACTTTACATCTTACATCATCTTTCAGGTAATTTTTTAATTCTGTACTCTCAGAACTTCTCAGATTTTTGCGCAATGAACACCTCTATTTGTGTTTTGCAGTTCGAGTGAATTAAAGTGTTCCCCGTTATTTCAGTTTTAAAGGGCCTGAAGTAAGTGAAAATCTGTTGGGGCAAGGTCTGGTTAATAGGGCGAGTGCAGGATCCCATCCCAGCCACACTCCAATAATTTCTGCCAGATCTGTAGACACGTGAGGACGGGCATTATCGTGATTAAAACTATGCCTTTGCGATTAGCCATTGCTGGATACTTCTGCCCAACCGCTGCCTTTAATTGTTCCAACTGGGCACAGTTCTACGATATCCCGTGTCGTAGAGTGAAAGTTGTCTGTGACCAATGTTTGAATTTGGTCATCATCAACAGTTGAAGGAAGACCCGAGTGTTTTGCATCTTTCAAGTCAAAACTTCCGGTTCTGATCCGAGCAAACCACTTACAGACAGTGCTTTCTCCTTAGGCATCATCATCATCCACATTGCAAATTTTTTTTTTTTACAATCTCAGGCACTTTTTAAATATTGTTCGATTAAACTAGCTTAAGTCTCCTCTTCGTGTTTTAAGCAAATATTTCTTAAGTGACATAGTACCATCACTCCCTTAGGAGTCATAGTTGAGTGGGTCCGGGTAGGAAGGATTGCTTTTTTTTGTGTTATGCTATCTTGTTTGTAATATAATTCGCATATTGACTGTATTCTCTATCACAAAAGAGCTTTGGATAAAGGGGAAGCTGGTGTCTGATACAGAGATTTGTCCAATAAAAAAAAAAGGTTTTCCAAATAAACATAAAATCATTGATAAAAACATCATAGAAGTGTTTTTCTCAACAATTTTATTTGTTTTGTTTTTGTCTAAATCGAAATTTCAGGTTAGCCACCTTTTCATTTTTTTTTATCATCGTCATGGGTTCAATCCACTACAAACTTGGAGCCCGAAGATGATGAGGTCTAGTGTTTAAGAAATAGGAGCCATCTTTTACTTCCAGTAGTTTTGTACATACAATAGTTAACTACTAAGTAATAATTTTAATTATTGTTAAATAATATTTTATGTTATTTTTTATGAAAAATAAATCAATGTCTTAAATTTAAAAACAGTTAAAGTTTTGTGATGCGTGCACTGCTCCAGATTTCTTTTAAATCTAATTAAATTTTTTATGCTTGAATATACAATTCCTTACTTCACTTTTCAGACCCTTTCAGAAAAAAACATGTCGCTTACTCACTAGTATGGAATGATTTTAATTTGGATACTTAATGATTTTAGGAAGGACACCTGGTTTACTTAATGACAGTTTGACAACTCCTGCACTCAAATCCAATCCTCCAATTCAAACCACTAAGGAGGTACCTATTCTAATAAAACCTGTTGCAACAGATAAGGGAAAGCCAAATAAGAAAGAAAAGGTAAAATTATTGTCCTTCACAATTTTATGTTATCTGTTATTTTTTATGTTATCAGGAAAACATGGCTGGGAATGCTATCAGTGAAGTACTTTTGTTTTGGCCTGAATTTTAGGCCTTCGGTGCTATAAAGAATATATCCACCATAATGAAGTAAAAATAAAAAAAAAAGATAAGAAATAATATGGAAAATGTGTAAGAGGGCAAAAAACAAATATAAATAATGAAAATTTAAAATTATTTAATATAAATATATATGTATGTAAAGTTGACCGTAAAGATTTAAATATAAAAAGATGGTCAGAGTTGCGGTCAAAAAGGAACAAATAGTTTAAAACTATTTTAATTTGCGACGTTTCGCCTCACTTTGCAGGGCTAAAAAAAATGCAAAA
>NW_027112043.1:1511022-1578802 GCF_000696795.3 Halyomorpha halys
TTTCTTTTTTTTTTGTATCTGATGAAGCCCTGCAAAGTGGGGCGAAACATTGGACATTAAAATAGTTTTAAACTATTTGTTCTTTTTTTGACCGCAACCCTGCCATCTTCTTATATTTAATATAAATATTTAAATTGTTCATTATGTAATATAAATATTTTAATTGTTTATTATTTACATGTACTTGTTTGATTTATATATTTTTTTTAATACTGTTTATCATCTTTATCTTCTCACACTGTTTTTATTTTCAATCTTGTTTCTACTTAACCATAATGAAAAGCTGAAATTCGATGCAAAACTTTAACACAATAAAATAAATTTCACTTATCAGTGTTCTCCTCTTCATTGACCACGCTCTCCAGCCCTCTTTTCATAAGAATAAGTTATATTTTTATTAGCATTATATATAGGATTAAACTAGTTTTAGCTTGGATGAGTATGCTATTGTTACAATTTGTCGTTGTTTTTACTTACTTTGTTATTGATTTTTAAATTATGCCAAAATTGTTCATGAGCACATTTTTGCATCTTCTTATTCTTAGTGGATTATTACAACATTGACTTATACATTATTTTTGGTAACAAAAATCGTTTTCATTACAGGCTACTTCTAAAGAAGAAACTTTTAAAAAAGTTGGTTCCATAGCTGAAGAACTTGTCAATGGAAATAACATGGAAGAAATCATCAAGAGTTTCACACAGCTTAAAGTTTCTGACCGTTTGATGCCTGAATGCCTCCATATGATCATTAAAAAATCATATGACAAGACTGGTAACTTTCATGTTAACATTAGGTTTAGTTTTGATTAGCTTTATTATGTTGTCATCTTAAATATGGCTACCAGTTACATCAATGTTCACCATCATCCACTGTATTAAATAGATTTATCGTAGAGGGTTTTCATTTTGTTAATTGGATTTTTTATTCTTTAATATTTTCATATGACTGTTAAAAGTTTCATTCTGAAGTAAAATGCCTACATGATGTGGTTATGACTTTCATTTATCTCTAAGGAATGTGTAGTAAGGGAAAGTATTGCAATTGTGAACAATTTTGAATTTCACTGTTTCTTAGAAATGCCAATGGCCAAATATCCAAATATTTTACTCTTTTTTAGAAGTACATCTTTTACGTACCCTCGGTCCAATCTAAGTCACACAAAAAAAAATTGTTTTCCTTTTTCAACGAGGGTCGGTGAAAACCTTGGGATAGTTACATATCCCTGTGTGCGATTTTTACCCACTAAAACCATTTCCCTACAACTGTTCTTTCCTCTCCCTAGGACCGCTGTTAGGCATTACTTCGTGAAGGAAAATGGCCGATTGCCACCTCATGATAATCTTTACATGGTCATTTGTCTCTTCTTATTTCTTCCCTGTTATTCACTTCTTCCGTTATCAACTTTTTAAGGACAATTGTGGTGAATTTCTTCACTGCTGTCCAATGTTTGTCTGAGCACAGCATATTATATTGCTCACCAAATTTTTGGTGTGATATTTACTTCACACAATCTCTCTGATTCACTTTTCTCTTCTATGAAGTGTATGCAAGTAAAAACCACGTGTTTCACTGCTTCTTTGATCGCTAGGCATGCGTGGCATTCTGCGATATTGTCCAACTTAAAGCAGTACTGGTAGACTCTTAAGCAACCATGTATGGTCAACAGTTGGGTTACATAAAAATCCACCTCACCATTTCTGTGATTATACCATGAACAAACATCGGGTATCAGCTGATAAGTCCACCTACTGGAATCTGGAGCCTCCCAACACCTGTCATTGAGTGACAGTTATTTGCTGATCTTCTCTTGAAACAAATGGTTATGTGTGTGTAGAACTTTGCAAATCACCTAAAATTGATGATAAAATTCTTTTATTTATGAGCCATCATAAATGAACATTGTCTCCATGGTCATTTTAGTTATTAAGTTGGCCATGGTTTTAGTTTAATTGATTTTTGCCCATCTCTGATGTATAATATATTTATTATAAAATATACATTTTCTTTATGTATGTAATTTATTACATAGTAATGCGCCTTATTACACTGAGGCATAAAACAAATGCAATGTTTAATATGCAGTTCAAGAAAATAAATATAATAGTTTAAAAAAATACATTTTCTTGCATAATTCTGATTCCCAGGCTTATAATGATTTATATTTTGATCCAATCTTAAAAGTGTTAGGAGGTGTGATTAATATTGAAACCATATCAATATTTTTTTTATTCTCTTGAAAGATGAGCCATAATGGTGAATGTGTTCTGTTCAGAGGTGTTTATTTGAATTAATGTTTTCAATATTTACTGCCAACTCCAGTTCAGAGTTCTAGGGATTGGAATCAGGAGGGTTGGACTTGCGGAATTCACATTAGCAAGACCCTACTGTATATGTGAGGTATACAATATGTGGTTAAATATCAAAATATAATAGATTTGTGAATTTATGATTTTAAAAATAAATTTCATAATTTTTATGAATTTATAATAAATAAATTAATTTTAAATCATAGATAATTTAGGCTTAATACCCTGCAAGAAGTTTTGTTTCAGTTTAACGTATGTTATTTTGATAATTGTGGAATGATTTATGGATAAATTTAAGGTTAATTAGATTGTTTCTCCTTAATAATGGTCCTAAGAGTCATAAGTTGGAAATTAAGGGTTTTTATTTTAAGCTACATTTAGTTTATATGTGAAATAAATGTCATTGGCTGTGTAATGCTGTTATACCAAATAAGACCAGCCTTATGAATCAATTTTACTTTGCTTTTAGTCTATCTGTATATTCTCAACATTTTTCCTCTTTCAGATGCTGAAAGAAGTTCTGTCGTGAACTTTCTAACCACATTAAAGAAAGATGGTGTTATTAACGGCAGTCATTTTCATGAAACTTTCCGAAATCTTGTGAAAACGATCTCTGACCAAGAATCCACAGTTCCTAATCTTTATGCATACATAGCAGGTAATAATTAAGACTATTAATTTTATTTTTTATTAATATTTTGTTGTTTGGCCATGGTAGAGCAAGAGAATAAAGTTGAGACCCCAAAAAGACTTCTCTAAAACCAACTTGATTCAAATACAAATTTTCAACCCTAACTCAATGTGGAGGTTTGCCAAATCTTATAAAACGTTGTTTAGTTCACTGAGGGTCTTGTGAGCCAGTTAATCATTTTTCATCTGCTCCTCGTTTTCATTTTGGTCAGGTGTTTCTAAGGACATATTTCTGTTTATCATGAATGAATTGGACTTAACCCAAGGAATATTTGTTCTCAAGTCTCCAGTTAATTTGGCATTAAACCCTGGATCAAGAGCTCAGAAATTTTTTTTTAAAATTTTGATGACTGAAGTTCTTCCCAAGCTATAGCTAACATCTCAATGATGTCTTAACTTCAACAGGAGTGCATCAATCTACACGAAACTTGGGGCCGCGTTGGTAGGGGAGATGCTGGGTGAAAGTGGTTTGATTAATATTTATCAAAAGGCAAGCAGGGAATGCAAAAATTTTGTCCTCATACTGTCCCATGTTTGCATAATACAATAGATATTACAGATGACATTGTTTCTTGACCCTACTATTTAACAATATGAAAATATATATATTTTGTTTTTTTTTTATTAGAAATTGCCCAATCAGCCATCATGAATGACATACTTACTATCGCCCTGTTGGGAGAGCTAACAGAAGATGGTGCATACTTCCCTCTCCTTTTACTCACTCTTGAACGCCTCAGTAAAGAAATGGAGAAACAGGATCTTATTGAACTGTTTAATGAGAGCAAGGTTTGATGAGTTTTTTCTTTACTTTTATTATAATCTCTATTATTGTTACAATTAAAGTTTATAAATATAAACATTTATTATTGTTATAAATATATAATTATTATAAATATAAACAGTTATTATTGTTATACAATAAGCATTTACCATTTAGTAATTTTTTGATTAATGATTTGATATGATCAGGTGAGCTTAATTAATAGCTTGAGGGAGAATGAAAGGACTAAAGAACGGCTTACAACCGTCCTTGAAGAGCGGGGGCTTGTCTTCTTAGAACCATTATTGCTACTCGAAGGTGAGCTGTGGGCTGCACTCGAAAGGGATCCTTCTGCTAACTCTCTGTACCGCTGTGCTAAAGAGAACATAGATGCTGCCTACCAATCAACTCCATCTTTTGTCTCGGCTCTTGTTACTGTTTGCCTTAGATATATCACCCAGGTACGATTGTTTCTTTATTTTTTAGACAGTTAAAAGCTTAACGTTAGAACTGCCTTAAATGTAATGTTAATAATTGTTTATTTATTGTAAGTATATGTTTTCCATTATTTAAGGAGTCTATGGGTAAAGGAGTCTCAAATGGATCAATTCATGACAAGGCTGTACAAGAAAAAGAAAAAGCCCTGCTTGAGAGGTTTAAAAGTGTCTTACAGGCGTTTCTCCATGAGGATATTAACCTTCAAGTCACAGCAGTTTATGCCCTACAAGTATTCTGTTATTCTCTGGAGTTTCCCAAAGGTAGATTTTTTTTTTAATTTCTAATAATTTATTTATTGTAAGTGATCTAGATTATTGTAAGAGTAAAGGAAAATCTGTTATTTTAGTTTCAGAAAATTTGACATTGAAAATGGTGTAACAATAAATTGTATAGAATATTAGAAATATTGCTATATAGATAATATCCTGCAACCAACCTGTATGAACCTAGAGTTATCCTTGAGGTAACCAGAGCCTTGGCTGGAATCTATGGGGGAGGGGGGGGGTTGCTGTCATGACGTTGCCAAGTTAACACCTCAACTTTCTCAGCTACAACAGCTTCAAGCCATCATATAACTGTCCCAACAGCATTGAAATCCTGGAGGAATAATTAAAAAAAAAAAAATAACACCTTGGTTAGCCATTATGTCATAGTTTTTTTAATCAAAAATTAATTTAGGACAAAACACTTTTTAAAATGATTGATGGATAGTTGTTGCATAGAGGGTGGGAATAAGACATTTTTTGATACTACTTAATGTGTTTGCTGTCTTGTTTTGATGCGACATGAGATTTTATTAATAAATCTTCAACCTTTTTTTTTAAATCTGTTAAATAAAAATTTATCTGTTTTTATATTTTTACTTGCTCATGCCATCTTTTGTGTATTCCTGTTTTTTGGGACATATTTTCTGCTTGCTCCCCACAATTGTGAATGATCCATTTATTGGTTAGATTAGTTGAAATAAACGAAAGATTGTTAACATTTTTCATATATGTCTGTGTGTGTGTGTGTGTGTGTGTGTGTGTGTGTGTGTGTGTACATGGATAGATACGAGCCAATCCACCTCGATGGTGATGTTTCCTGCATTTTTCCCTTTTATCTGATAAGGCTTTAACTTAAGTATTTATCACGCTTTCCTGCCATCAAGCCAATTCTGGTGGAAAGGTAGAATAATTACGTCATCCTGACTCGAACCCAAACCAAGGAGTTCTCTGAGTCTGGTACCTCACTCACCCCATGACAGGCTCTACCTGTCATAAGATTTCTTGTGCTGTAGAAAAATAAATGCATTACTTTAGCCAAGGATGTTCACTGAAGAGAGCTCTTTCCCCAATGGCAAAGATGTGGCCCATTAATATCTCTTAGGGAGTGTTAAGTTCATGGGGCCACTACAGAAACGAAAGTCAACCCCTCTTCCCTAACCTAGGGCTGATTCGAACTGGCGCCGGCAGTTCCGAGGTTACCGAGACTTACACCTCAACTCCCTGGGTCCTTGGGTGTAATTACAAATATTCTTCATGTGTTTCTGTTTACTTAAGTACCACCAAGTGTTTCAGAATATGTGAGATGATGAAGTAAATTGTCTTCCCAAATTACTATAGCAGGAAAACAAAGTTAAAAGAACTTTAGAATTATTTTTCAGATAAATAAAGTATCAATTTTATTTCATTTTCAGGCATGCTTTTGCGGTGGTTTGTAAATCTCTATGACCTAGAAATAGTGGAAGAAGAAGCATTCCTTAAATGGCGGGAAGATGTGACTGACATTTATCCTGGAAAGGGGAAAGCACTTTTTCAGGTATTCATTTACAGAAAATATATTTGTCATAAAGTATATTGATGATCGAAGTTAAGAAATGGTCCCTATGGTTAAGAAAAATAATAGGTCTATCATATAGCTTGTTATTAGTGGAAGCAATGAATTATTTGGAGCAATATTTTAGTTATATCAAATTTTGATTGTGATTAATTGAGGGAAAACCTGGTCCATATTATGTTAGAGGCTCTCTGTTAGTCGTGGATTTGATCAGAAGTGTATCAAACAATGGGATAAAAAAATAGTTGTAGAGTAGTAATGAATTCAAAACTCTTTCTCCGTTCTCCGAGAATTTTCATAATTTTTCCCTTTTCAAATCTCAGCTTTCTAGTATTTTAGTATTAATTAGCTTGACTATAGTTGTCCAAATAGAATGTCATTTAAAAGCATAAATTATAGGACTTTAATTTTTTTTTTTAATAAGAGGATAGCTTTAATAAGTCTCCCTGAAACCTAATTGTATTGGTAATAATTTAAAACTGAACTTGCTATCTGGCTAGTATTCAAATTTGGGCTGCCTTACATCTTGGGTGTTTTCTCCTCCATTTAAATTTTTTTTTTTTTTTAAGGAATAGTATAGGAACTTCATAGTTCCACCTATACCATATAAGTAACTAAGGCTAAGTTATTCTGGGTGAATGGTATTTAAAATGGTAAGCAACTATTCTTTTTTAGCTTTCTACATTACAGGGCTCATCTATGTGAAGGGTATTTAATTTTTCATTTCTTAACTACATCTTGCACAGGCAATATTAGTATTATGTTATCATTTTTTAAACCACCATCCCCGTGGACCAACAAACAATTGTGTTATGCTTATAGCAAAGATCCTGTACAAATATGAAAACCTCTTTCTAATGAAATCAGCTTGAATTTGTAATTTTACTTGCTAAATTATAATATTTCATCTTTATATGATTATGAGAATGATCAATAATCTACTTCATTTCTGTGAAGAATGATTCAACTAAGTTTGCCTTGACCATCTGTTTATAAAAAATATAAAACACAAGCTCCTACTTTCTATGTTATTCATTATTAAATAATTACATGAGGTAATTAAATGAATCATTATTTATTTTTTATAGGTAAACAATTGGCTAACTTGGCTGGCAGAAGCAGAATCTGAAGAAGAGGAAGAAGAAGAAGGAGATAGTTGAAGTATTAATTATAAAATCACTTGGGAACAATTCACAACATCCATACTTAATTCTGATTTTCTTTTATCTTCATTTCCAGCTTAACTGTCAGCCTCAAAAGGGCTTTATTCCTAATAATAACAATTATGCAATTTTTATATTTTTAAACCCTTACAGGATGATGTTCCACTTAGGTATATGTAAAGAAGTGTGTGTGAATTATGTTTGGTCTCCTAATTACATTTTTATTTATTGCATATATATTTATACATATACATGTTATTTTAAATGAACTGTTATTGTTTTAGTACTGATATCTTGTGATGATTTGTCTCAGTAGAATAATTAATTGCATGCACAGGTGTTATAATGTGTGCATTATGTATAATAGGTAAATTGTGTTCACTATTTGAGCATTATTAACATCTGTATTTAAATGGTATGGCCATGTTTAAAAGTAAACTCTGGTTCTTTCAACAACAACAAATATTTAACTGTGAATTTGTAGGTAATTTTAAATATTATATTCAAAATGATGTGTTATCTTTCTATAACTTAAATGTGTATTGAACGTGTACGGTAGTGCGTGCGATAATGTTAATATGTTAAGAAAAAATGAATTCTCAATAGACAAAAATTAAAAGATCATTGTTTTTGTATATGTTCTGTTGTTTTTTTGTTTTTTTTTTCTTGTTTCCCCTTATCTAACTAAAATATTCCATTCAATTTTAACAGTATTTCAATGACTGGAATTTGTTTTGTTGTGGTAATATACCAGCAAGTGTGGATTAAGTAAATATTTAGTGTTCAATAAGTTTTTGGACATGGTTATTAATGATAACAAATATACTTATTGTTTTTTTGACCGTTACTAAGTGAGGGATAGAAAAATTATATAGTGTTCCTTTAATTGAGAACTGTTCAAAATTTTTAAGAGAATATGTGTTTATGTAATATTAAAATATTTATTAAATCTTCCATTTCGGTAAAAAATGAGAGCAGATCCTCTCTCTAACGTTGATCCTATTACTATTGAATAATACCATGAATCTTAGGTGTAAAGCTAATAATTTTAATTGTATAATTTATCTTATCACGTTACGTTTTCCTTTATTCTATTTGAAATAATTTTATAATTTTCAGATTTTTGTACATATTGTTCGTTTCCTAAATTTTTATTGATAAATTTCGTTTTGTTTAAAGTGTAGAAATTTTTAATTTATGTAACTTTTCATTACAGAAAAATATATCAGGATTTTGAAATATGTGTTGGTAGTTGTTTTATTGCCTTAATCTTCTAACATTCTAATAGTTTAATATTCAGGCAATTCGTTACTAACTAAAACATAGTTTTATTTAATATATATTTCATATTACTGGTGTTATTTGATATTCAATTTTATTTTCTAAACCTATTCAGTATTTTTGGCTCAGCGTGGTTACGCACCAGTCTACCAATCCACAGGTTGTCGGATCGAATCCCGGTCCCACCACCCGGGTTTTTTTTTTTTTTTTTCAAGCACAAAATAATGCAAAACTCCCTGACAACCTCCCCTGGGTATTTGTGAGGCCCATTAGCCAAGGGGTGGCACTCACAAAAAATAGGTATGGGAGTGAAAAAACCACATCAAGAAACACGCGATGTATTTCTTAATACTGGGAATATTACATCCTAATATTGGAAATACATCGCACAAGGACTTAGGCCTCCATGGTCTGTTGCCTATAGAATAATAATAATAATTCAGTATTTTACCTATACAGTCTATTTACTCTGATCTCTCATTTTCAAACCACATTGGAATGTAATACTTCAATAATCTTTGAGATATATTGTTCTGAGCCACAGTAAATGTGAATCCAAAACTAATAATCAATGTATCTTCTGGAATGCTCCTCATCAAGATCTTTGGTTGTGCTTCTAAGATAAATAATGCCATCATTAATATCGATTAGTGATTTTTTCACTGTTCTTAATATATATATATATATATATATATATATATATATATATACACACTTTTTTTTTTAAACTTTCCCACTGACGAATCCCAATATATAGCCCTATTTTTTCACTGAGACCAATTATCTTAAACATAATTTGTATAGTTAAACTGATATTTCCATGAATTTAAGGAATACTTCATCAGATACTTTTTTTTTTGGAGATGTACTGAATATGATTATCCTTGATGTAAAGTAAAGAAGTGTAAGTGACTAACTAAGTTTTGAGTTAGCTATGATTAAAACTAAACATTGCTATAATGTAAATCATTTAACTATTTCAGTACTTGTTCAAAGAATCTCACTATTGAAACAAAATTTTGCTGTGTTTGAAAATGTTTATAGAATGATGGGTTTAACTTATACCCTTTTATTACCAACTGTTAAGTTCATAATGGTGAAAATTTAAACGAACCAAAATTATTTTGTAATTTGTTTTAACTTATATCTCAAGTTGTATCATAAGTATGCTGTAGTTTAGTTTGTCTTGTCTTTTCTGAAAGTAGATTGTGTGAATGGACAGGATTTTCTTTTGTACTGTAATGTTAGAGATTTATGAAAAAGCCATGATAAATAGGAAGTGCACAACTGAGTAGATTGAGAAGATTTATTTGCTTAGAGGTGGTTGTTTTTTTCCTCAGGCGCTGTTGGGAAATCTGGCAGAGCAACTGGTATTTTTTTTGTATTGACTGGATTTGATACTATTTTCTGTTAGGGCTTTATTGTTTTATAAAAAATGCTCAAATGTTTGTCTTTTTGATAATAAAGTAAAAAAAAAGATAAGTTGCCTCACAAAACTAAGGTGTACTACTTTTTTTTCTCGCAACTATAGATTTATAGAAGCATATTTGTCTCTTTTATATAATGTATTTTTTAGTTTATGAATTTATAGATACAGAGTTGTAAAAAGTAATTAACTTCACTCTTAAATCAATGCTTTTTTGAGAAAAAATTTCTAGAATAAAATTTTCATAGTAATCTCCAAATTATTTTTTAATTATAGTTCCAGTTAATGAAAACAAATTCAGAAAGTTTTACAGTGTGTTAATCACAAGCTAAACTACACTTTTAAGGGGGAAGGTGTTTTATACCTCATAAGTTTTTTATAATCTTCATTCAATTTCATAATTTTATACTTACAGAAATAATGTTAATAACTATTCTGAACATTTCAGGCAATGATCATTTCCATTTTGAACTAACCAATTAAAAAAGTAATTTTTTCACTGTAAATAGGAACTTTTTCTTTACAATTGTGTATTCTGTGATATTCTGCATTATCCACAACAATAATACATATTTCTCCTAAAAATGGATGAATCCGGTGAAGTATTGTTTGAATGTTTTCCATTATTTTCCTGGCAGTATTTATGTCTGATTTTTAACTAAATACCATTCATTTCATCAGTCATCAAAAGCCATATTTTGCAGAGCTTGGCATGGACCACAAGTAGCAATTATTTTTCCCCCATTGGAACTTTAACACAATTCTACTGTGTATCATATAAAGTGTGGTTCTGATCTATATGTTTTGTCTCTGTTAACCACAGCATGAGCACATCAATTCCTGTGGTATCCTCAAAATTTTTATCTAGGAGTCATATCACTACTTACTAACAGGAATTTTTCACTGTGATTCATCAATGCTTATCTAAAAACAAGTGATGTGAAAATATGCTCCATGGATAATACAGACCCAGGAGTCACCAAATTCTTTCCCTTTTTTTTTTACATTAGTGTAAATGCGGTATTCATCAACTTACCAATGATAGTTTGATAACTATAATATTTTAAAGAGAGAAATCTTTCCTAATTAAATCCATTATTTTTTTGTTCAATAAATATTTTTTATACTAAAGGGAAGTTTCATTTTAGGAAGTCACTCTCCTTTCTGGAATCAGCTCTGCCTAAAATGGGGTGGCAAAATGTTGGTAACTAATAATAGTTTTTATTTTTTTGTATCGCCACCCAAACCATCTTCCTACAATCATCACATACAGTCAACTAATTTTGCATAATTTACAACACAGCAGTTAAATCATAATCGAATTTGTCTATTGTATGAAATTTCAATTTTAACAAGTTCTTATGATGCCTATGTCTTCATAAAATATGTTAAAAGCCTAACTCTCTTAATCCATGTAAATGGTTAATTTTTCATAAGAAAAATAATTTACAACTCACTACTTAAATCACAATTATTTGAAGTTTATGACTGATCTTATAAAACAATTAAAGACACACTCATAAAAAAGTGAATTTATTTTATCACAGGTCAGTCAAACACCAAAATTCAAACAATAATATATTTTAAATAAGAATATTTAATCGTTATTTTACTATTTCATATTTTATCTCCAGTTTATTAAATTAATAAGAGCATAAAGGAATGAACAATCAATCAAGCATAATAAATAGTAACTATTTTAAAACGCACATGAATAAATATGACTGGAAAATTATATATCGTTTCAACCCCAATCAATAAAGGAAAAAATATATATAAAATGACAATTTTGAATGATAAAATAATAGTTCAACTAACTGCCTTATGACAGCAGCACCAATCAAAAAACATAGGAATAGTAGTTCAGTTAACCGCCGCAAGAGGCCAGCACCATCCAAACAGCCATTTCCGATGTCTAGTAGGAAAAGTTTTCTTTTGTATTAGGAACCTACAAGAGCTCAACTGATCGGATTCAGATAGTTAAAAGTTGTGTTGGAACATACTTAATAGATTTGTTTCAACACAATTGTAACGTCAGACGGACTTGAGCTCTTTCAAGTTCCTAATATCCTAATACAAATTAAACTTTTTCCTGCTAGAATTCGGAAATGGCTGTTAGGTTGGTGCTGGCCTCTTGTGGCGGTTAAATAAACTACTATTTCTTTCTTTCTTGATTGGTGCTGCTTTCTTTATGCAGTTAGTCAAACTATTATTAAAAGAATTTTTAAGCATGGACTTGGGAAACGGCTGTTTACATGGTGCTGGCCTCTAATGATGCTTTTCGGAACCATAATTTTCTACATTTCTTGTTTTGTCCTGCTGTCTTTAGACAGGTAGTTGAACTATTATTTTAAGATTCTAAATTGTCTTTTATATACATATATATATTTTTTTTTTCTTTATTGATCGGGTTTGAAACGATGTATAATTTTCCAGTCATATTATTTATTCATGTGAGTTTTAAATTAGTTACTATTTATTATGCTTGATTGATTGTTCATTCCTTTATGCTCTTATTAATTTAATAAACTGGAGATAAAATATGAAATAGTAAAATAACGATTAAATATTCTTATTTAAAATATATTATTGTTTGACTTTTGGTGTTTGACTGACCTGTGATAAAATTAATTCACTTTTTATGAGCGTGTCTTTCATTGGTGTATAAGATCAACCAGAAACTTCAAATAATTATGATTTAAGTAGTGAGTGATAAAGATATCAAGTGTTTTAAAGGTTAGTTTCTGAGGGAGTTAATTTACGAGTGATAAATTGAACATAAATGTTTGTGAGTACTACCAAGTGAAAGACAGTCTATTAGTATCAAGGAAGCTTTTTGTGATATTTGATGAGAATATGCCAACGGATAGAAGAGATAGACTACGAAAAAAAAGTTTTTTAGTTAATAGTTTATTCTGTGCCACTTAAGCCGATACTAATATCGAAGAAACGGCTATACAATACACAAACCACCTGATAAATCTCCTCCTCTTAAAAGGGTTTAAAAAAACTGGAAAAGTATCAATGAACAAAACATAGTCATATCAATAAAAAATAAAAACCAATTTTTAATAATAGAAAGGGATGAAGAAGGAGACCTACTAAAAGTCATACCATTTTAAATATATAAATCAATAAATAACCAGTGTGGGGAACCAAAAAATGTAAAAAAAACTAAGAAACGGAACAATTTTAGTCGAAACAAGATCTAGAGAACAATCTGAAAAATTGTTAAGGCTAAACACCTTCGGTACAAAAATAAAAGTAAGCCCACATGAAAAGTTAAATATAAGTAAGGGAGTGTCTGTGACGACCAATATGGGAGTGACAATTTCCCAACACTATTACATTTCAGCACCAAAAAAACATCCTGGATGGATAATAGAAAAAGCTAATTGGGAGGAATTCGTAAGACAAATAAAAAAAATCAGAACACATCGACCAGAAAATGTAGACCAAACAATTGAGAACTTTACGCATAATATAATACAGTCAGCCCTATAGACAATACCGGAAACAAAGGGGGATCCTAAAACAAATCATACTCCATGGTTTGATGATGAATGCCGGAAAAACATTAGTATAAAGAACAAAACTCTCAAAGATTTTCAACAAAAACCTACTAAGGACAACTTGATAAAATATAAAAAACAAAAAGCTATTGTCAGAAACCTTATAAAGATTAAAAAGAAAAGATCCTTGACTTAATACGGGAATCAATAAACTGTAACACTCCAATAAAAAAGTATAGCGAAAAATCCATAGTATAGCCGATAATAACAATAGAGAGACCCCGATACTAAAAATTCAAAATGAAATTATTACAAATCCTAAAATAATAGCGGAAACTCTCGTGGATCATTTCGCAGCCATTTCTAACCTGGATAACAATCATAATCAAGAAGAACAGGGAATAGATTTTACACCATCTACAATACAAGACAACTCATCTCAGCTGGAATATAATTGCCCCTTCACAATCTGGGAACTACAAACAGCAATAGATGAAATAAAATCCTCCTCACCCGGAATAGATGAAGTACATAACGCTATGATAAAACACTTTCCTTATGAAACTAATAAAGAGATTCTTGCAATATTCAACAGTATCTGGGAAACATCCACATACCCTGAGGCTTGGAGAGAATCGATAGTCCTCCCTATACTCAAACCGAGCAAAAATAAGCTACAATCCAACAGCCACCGGCCAATATCGCTTACCAGCTGTTTGTCAAAACTCCTGGAGAAAATGGTTAACAGACGTCTGATGTGGGTTATTGAAAAATTGAACCTCTTATCACCTATACAATGTGATTTTAGGAAAAGCAGATCGACTATAGACCAGCTTGTGACAATGGAAGCCTAAATTCTTAACACTTTTATAGATCAATCAGAACCAGTAGGTATATTTTTTGATATTGAAAAACCATATGACATTATAGACCGGAAAATTATAATAAAAACACTATATGAATGGGGGTTCAGAGGAATGTTGCCAAAGTTTATTCAAAGCTTCCTACAGAAAAGATATATCAGCGTAAGAGTTGGAGAATTGACCTCAAGTCTTTAAGAAATAGTTAACGGCATTCCACAGGGAAGTGTTTTAAGTTGTACACTGTTTGCAATAGCAATAAATTCTATAACAAATGTAATACCTAAATCAATAAAAGCATTCCTTTTATGTACATGATTTAACAATCTTTCTAAGATTCAATAGACAAGAGTGGATGAGAAGAGCACTACAGAATGTACTGAGTAGTCTACAAGCTTGGTCAGAAAGCAAAAATCTCCGCTTCTCTATTGAAAGCAGTGTATTATTTTCAAGAAAGAGAACTCCAAGCCCAGAACCTCAACTTTTTATGTACGAAAATTCTCTAACATTCTGCGACAGCACCAGATTTCTCGAACTGATATTGGACCATAAACTAACATGGTCAAATCATATAAAACACTTGCGAGAATGCTTTAAGAGGCACAGGCTGTTAAAAGTATTAGCAAAAACATCTTGGGGAGCTGATAGGAAGTCGATGTTCATGGTCTACTTAAGTATAGTACGATCCAAGATAGACTACGGCTGTGAGGTTTATTCTTTAGCTAAAACAGTCTCCTACTCTTAGACTCCATACACTATACTGGAATAAGATTTGCCACAGGTGCTTTCAGGACGAGCCCAATTGAAAGTCTTTGTGCTGAGGCTTCTTTACCACCACTTATTTTTCGGAGGCAGGAACTCATGAAGTTACATTACCAAAATCAAACTCCAACCAACTAACCCTGCGTACCTCCATATATTTCACCTTCCTTGCATGAGAAAATATGAAATGATTCCTTCACGAACGCTCCATTAGGCCTAAGACAGAAATCATAAGAGAGATGTATGGCCTGCCTACAAACCAAGTTGATTCTATCTATAGATTGCCCCCATGGAAATACCAGTCTTACAAAATAGATCCAACTATGAAACGCCAGAACCACGACTCAAATAAAATTCAATTCTTAAAGCTGAACAATATTTACAGCTGAACTTCAGGCGATTTCAACAGCACTTCATTTATCCATAGAAAGTAAATACTCAAACATACTCATTTGTACAGATTCAATGTCTACACTCCAGAGTCTATCAAACTTCAGTCAAAGCGGACCTACGATAGACAAAATTCACAACTATATAGACATGCTAAAACATTTTTTAAAAAAGTGTATCCTTTCTCTGGACTCCAGGGCACTCAGGAATACCTGGAAATGAGGCACCTGCTAAAGAGGCTGCTACAATGAATGTTCCACCACTCCAAATTTACGAGCTGAAAGACAAAGGCATTTTTAAGGAACAGGATCCGAAAAGTTGGGATTCAATGTGGGCTGAGGTGCCACTCACCATTAAACTAAGAAATGTTTAAAAAAAAACACCAAAGTGAACAAGTGCCATTAGAGGAAACAGAAGAGAAGAAGTGGTTGTTGCAAGAGTCAGAATAGGACATTCCAAATTAACACACCTCCACTTAATCACAAAAGAGGACCAACATATATGCCAAACCTGTCGATCCACGTTATCGATAAAGCATATAATTGAAGAATGCTCATCATTTCGTCAAGGCTTCAAAAATAATAAAATTCCAAGTACAAGAGAATTGGATTTTCTTATAAAAAAATTAATCATTTATATGGATTAAGAGAGTTAGGCTTTTAACACGTTTTATGAAAACATAAGCATCATAAAAACTTGTTAAAATTGAAATTAAATAAAATAGACAAATTCTCAACTGCTATATTGTGAATAAGTTTTGTTATTATAAATTGAAAACCATTTAGATTAAGAGAGTTTGGAGGAAATCATATTAATAAAGGATTAAGGGAGTTAGGCTGTTAAAATGCTGAATAATGACATATGCACCGTAAAAACATGTTATAAATTAAGAAATAAATAAAGATAGCAATTTTGTTTATGAAAATATGATTTAAGAGTAAATAAGAGAATTAGGAAAGATATTTTATAGTAAAGTGGTCATTTAAACTATATTTTTATTTGAATTAGATTTTGACAAAATAATTCCACATTATAACTACTTAATTTTAAGGTCTTGGGTAAATTTGTTTTTGGGATCCATAGCGGATTGGTGTTTGAGGCCCTGGGCAGATTATTTATTGGGCAGGGACCAAAACCATTTAGATTTTAGAAGTTTCCAGAGTTTGGAAGAAATTAATTTCTTAATTAATTAAACTTCTTCAGAAACTCAGGGACACCTCTATTTCCCATTTTAATGAATATTTGAAGTAATTATTACCCTTCCTACCATTGTATTTCCTGGAATCCTACCATAACCAAGTTGACCAATTCCACCTTCCATCATTTATCTGATGTCCTCTTATATTGCAATGTCCTGTTCTTACCTCTGTTCAGGCAACTTTAAATTATTCTGCCTCTTTTTGTTATAAGTTATATTTTTACTTAATTTAATTGGATATAGTTAATGAAAAATCTTCTTCCTTATTTAATAAACTTAATGATCTTTTACTGGAAGAATCTTTGGAACTAAACTGGATTTGGTGAATGACACAATTCATCCTTTTTCAAATAAAATAATTTATTTCATATAATCAGCAACAATGTTTCGGGAAATATTTCCCATCTTCAGGTTGCTGATAAAAATAGCCTATATATAACATATAATTATCTCCTTTCTTGCTAATATATAATGATATTAATGTCACTTAATAAATAAAAACTATTTAACTGTTAATAGTCATACATTTTATGAGAATAATTGAATGAGAATGACAAGAAAGGAGATAATTATATGTTATATATAAGTTATTTTTATCAGCAACCTGAAGATGGGGGATATTTCCCAAAACGTTGTTTCTGATTATATGAAATAAATTATTTTATTTGAAAAAAGAAGAATTGTGTCATTCGCCAAATCCAGTTTAGTTCCTTATTTAAATTTTAAATTAAAATTGAAACAGAAAATGTGATTAATAGAAGATATATTTAATCAGATAATTGTTTTTTAATAAAAATAAAAATTGTGGCACATATATTAATTGCAAGTATGCATAGGATTGTTATTGTGAACATATTTATAGATACCTGATGATGGGGTCACAGCCCTGAAATGTCGTTATGTGATGTAATAAAAATTAAAAAAATTTAACTAAGGAAGAGAAGTTTTCATTCACTATATTTAATTACTTTAATGAAACTCATTCAGTGAAACCTATAACTTTAAGTTTATATTTTCACATACAGTATATACAATCAGGAGTAGTAAGTACAACAACTTGCTGTCCTCCTTGAAAAGTTAGGATTTAACAGATATGATCTCACATTTTTGCCAACATTATTTTACTCATTGATGAAAGCAACCTTACCAATAATTATGGTGTCTTATTAATACTTTAAATGATTCTAGCATGTATAAAGCATATTTGTAAAATATTGCTTTCTATATTTGAAAAATTAATTATTTATATAAATTTGATCTTGGCTTATGACCAATAGAGAAACAAACAAACTTTTTCTAGGAATAGCCTATAATTACAAATGTGAATACACATGTCTGAATATACAGATAAACTAAAAAAAATAAATAAATAAAAAAATTATAAAAAATTGTTATACAAACAAAAAATCTAGTTATAATCAATTATTTTTACACATATACTTAAAGCCATAATGAGATAAATTATTAAGGTTAGTATACAATCCTTCGCAACATTTTCATGATGTTACTTTACTTTCATATAAGATTTTTAAAAGTAAAAAAGATTTTGCATAGACCAGACAACAATTATATATATGTTTCAATGAAGTTTACAATTTCTTGATGTTTGGGAAGAGGAATTGTAGTTGTACAAGTTTTCTCGCCATTCCTTGTCTAAACATTGCCCCAACAGACACCGCTGTACACAAACAGCATGAAAGCAACAAGAATGTATCTTTAACTGGTTTTCCATCCTCATCCACAGCTACCATTCTCCAGGTGAATGTACTTCTGTTTGCACAGTCTTGTAGCCATTGGGAAATGAGTTATTAAAAAAGTAGCTTTGTTCAGGTTCATCTCTAAAATGATAAGATGAGGCTTTTATTAATATAAAACAAGCTTTAAATAAAATGTAAAATTTGTAATTGTAAATTTTTTTTCTTTTAATTTGACAACTGATGTTTTGGCCTGACTATGTAGGGGTCCTTGAAGGTTGAGTGAGTGTGTGTTTGCATTAATTAAAGAGTGAAGTTAGTTATCTTAACAAAGTTCATTACTTTTTAGAATTATGTATCTATAAATCCATTAATTAAAAAATACATTACATAAAAAAGACAAACATGCTTCTATAAATCTATAGTTCTAAGAAAAAATATAACACCTTAGTTTTGTGAGATGACAATCTTTTTTTTTTTTTCTTTTTTTAATTTTTTATTTATTATTCCTGAGAAACTTCAACAATTTGGAAAATGGAGCATTTTCATTTTTCACCGTTTTTCAAACATTTTGTATATCCATAAAAATAAAAGATCTGAAATGTTTTTTTGAAATAGTAGTACCAAACCCTTAAAACAATAAATTATATCATAGAACAACCCAGGTGTTGTTTTGTTTCAATTTTTGTATATTTTATTCATTATAATTAATCATTAAATAACTGTTAGGATAATAATTAATTAGCAATAATTATTGCTGCATGATTAAATTAAAAAAAGTTTCAAAAACATTTACTTATTAATTAGTATATCCCAATATTTTAAAATAATACTTACTCAAACCTTTGATTATTTCAATAAATAAAAAATGAACTTGTAACACTTACGACAAGAACACCTCATATGAAAAGTAGTAGCTAAGTTAAGGAGAACGAAGGTAAAACAAAGTTTGTAATGTTTATGAAACAATAATTCTTTTTTATTTTTATTGTGAGAACATTTTTTTACTTAAAGAAAACGAAATTGAGAAATAATAACTAAAAATTAGAAAAAAACAAACGATAGAATCATAAACACAGGCAAAAAATAAATAATTTAAAAAAAATATAGAAGAAATGAAAACATCTATCAATTTGTGCTCCATTGGGACAAAACTAAACAATGTTAAACAAGAAAAAATTACTATTGTTTAAAAAAAAAGTATAATATTAAATTAATTACCAAACATTTCAACTCTAAATTTTATAAGGTTTAACCTCCTGTTACTTAAAAGAGTATTGTGAATCAAAAAAGTAATTAAATGAAGTGGACAGAGATACTTTTATAGGCAAAAAACCATCAGTTAAAAATTGAGACATTTTATTTATTTTTGAAAATCTGTTTTCTACTTAAAACATATAATTTTTCCTCCCTAAGACATTAATCTCAATAGTCCAAGAGGTGATGAAAAAAAAAAAGCCTGACCTGAACTAGCTTCAATTACACCTGATAGGGTGCATCTGATTCAGTCAGGTGTTCTGAT
The DNA here is from genome assembly GCF_000696795.3 of Halyomorpha halys. NCBI lineage: Eukaryota > Metazoa > Arthropoda > Insecta > Hemiptera > Pentatomidae > Halyomorpha > Halyomorpha halys. Next base: position 1,530,910 of record NW_027112043.1, read on the forward strand.
GAGAGGGCTGTCTGTAAAATAAAAAAAATCCATTCGATTCACACTGAAAATGATTTCTTTTCTTGTTCTAAAATGTAATTAGTACAAAAATAGTGGTCAGCGACTTTGGCGAGGGTGGAAACTGTGTCAGCTGATGATAAAAACTATTTACCTTAAAATGGTTTGAGCCTGACAAATATTTTAATCCATTATTTCAAACTTGTGAATATGTATGGAAACAGCTATCAACCTGTTTTGAGAGGATGGAAAGACGATCATCCACCACCAAGAGGACTAGTAAAAATTTAAAAATTGAAAATCATTTGAACAAAATTAAAAATTTTTTCAGGTTTTCGTTTCTGATTTATAAAGTAAAAAAATAAACTGTCAGTTTGTGGTGGAAAATGTTTTAGCTAATGATAAGGACAACAAAATGCTTCTTTCTGTCTCAAAATGATTTGGGCCAGTCTTACACTTTGATAGATTATTTTATGCTCCTGAATGTGGATGGAAACCACCTTCAGACAATTTAAAGAGGGAGGAAATGCCTTCAGCTGCCACTAAGAGGGGGTAATAAATACTTGAAAATTAAAAATCATTTCAGTAAAACTTAAAATTTTTTCATGTCTTTTTCTTAAAATTTCAGCAAGGATGAAAATTTCCTGTGTCTCGCTTTTGACATTTAAAGAACAAAAAATAACTCAACCAGTCCAGTGGAGATGGAAAATATGTAAGCTAATGATGAAAAACAAAACAAAAACAAAAAAACAAAATTGTTTTTAAAAGCAGAATACCCACACCCACTCAACCTGATGAAAATCTGAAATTTAGGTCACCACTAGGAGGGGATAATAAAAACTTGAAAAATCAAAATCATTTCAGTAATGTGAATCCATTAAGCCATTGCCTTCCCACCTTTTCCAAGGTGGCTGACAGTTGTTCTCAGGCATATCTATGAACGAAAATCTATGAAACAATAATTTATGAAGAATCAGCCAGGTTTTATAAGTTGATCATCAGCTGTAACATTACCCTCCCCCACCAGTCTGGCTGACAGTTATTATTATTTTACTTAATATATCAGAAACAAGATGCAAAACTTTAGATAATTTAAAGCTTTAGATAAAGTTATTAAATTGGAAATTAAAATTTTGTAAACAAATTAAAATCAATATATGTATAATCTTTGGTTTGTTTTCCAAATTTGATACTATTAAGTCACATATTTTAAGTATTTTTTTTTATTATCTTCAGGCAATACTCTTTAATAACTCTATGTTATCAAATGTTTAATCAGGATCTAAAGGAAGTAGTAAAAGCTTTTAATACAAATTTGCTTGATATACGTTTACTGGCTTAGTTGAGAAAAAACCTTTCATCACTTGAAGAAAAAAAATAAAAAGGAAAAATACCAAACTGGTAAGTAGAGACCAGTTGCATCAACTGCTCATTAATTTTCTAAACATATGAGCTATTCCGTAGTAAAACATGGTAACTGCAAAAATTAAAACTTTTATAACATTAAATTGTTTGTTAATTATTATTTTTTAATAGTTGGAAGATAGTCTTGTTTGTAGTCAATAAAGGCACTAAATAGTAAAAAACAAACTATTTAATGGTAATCCTATACTATATTGTATTTTTACTGATCACCACCAACAATCTAGCAAGATCCAGCGGGAGGCAGGAGGCAGCAGCCCCCCTAGAGGTGGAAACAAAATATTAATTTAATAAAAATAATTTAATTTCAAGGAAATACTAATAGTAATAACTAATAAATCACTGCGAAAATTATATATAATTTTCCTAAAATTTTGGTTTCATTTCCTTTATCAGTGCTGAAATGCCACAACATGTTTGACTATGGCTAGCCCTCCCCTAGTTTTGAGTCTGGATACACTCTTGCTATGGTCAACTATTAATCTTCCAATACAATTTTTTATTTTCAAACAACATTCACCATATCTTGATATCAACATTATTCTTTAAAGAAAACAAATCTCCTAAATATCCCAATTACTAGATTTAGGTATGAAGATAGATTAATTGAATACAATTGAAAGTTTGATATAAATTAATATATTTAGTTATTTACACACCGATGTTTTTGAACATCCATTCCAATGACATAAGGTCTATTCCAACAGCTTCTGATCATCGAGAACTGCACGGAGCATATGTAGTAAATGTTTATCCCCTCCCAAACCCTATACTGTGCATGCTTTATGCAATTCTGGATAATCAGAAGTCGTTGGAATAGATCTTCTGTTATTGAAATGAATGTTCAAAAACATCAATTTATTTTTAGCAATGTTTTGTAAGCAACGATATTTTAATATTGAACATTGATATTTTATAACATCGATGTTTTTGTTGTCGATATTGGATTCTTAGTTCCCGCAACCACTTATGACTGTAGGGAGCTTGCGTAGTAAGTGTTTTTCCCTCCCAAACCCTGTCTTGGGGGTGCTCCGCACAGTTCCGGACAGTCAGAATTGGTTGTTGGAACAGACATTTAACTTATCTTTATACCATTGTTAGCGTGAAAGTACTTCCTCATCTCACCACATTTTTTATTGTTTATCTGTAATAAATATGAATCTGTTTAAACAATAATTTTTTTGTTTTTATTAAGTTACTTTAAAAAATAAAAAAATTAAGAATTGTGACAAACGTAAAACATCGATGTCAATGTTGCATCCCTACTAGAGTCCCTTCTCAGGGCAGGTACTGTTTTGACAATTTGCAAACGGTTCTGACCTTGGTATTAGATTCCAAAGGAGTCCAAAACGGTACTGCGCATGCTGCTGACAGTTTGCTGACTGTCAAATCGGTGCTTGGAACCAACCTAGAGTCTGGTCTAGTAATAATAATAATGCCTATCATCATTTACTATTTGAGTTTTTTTGACCGCACCCGGACCATATTCCATTCATCTATACACACGGTCAATCAATAATCTTCCAATAATAATAATGGTTTGCCGCCTTTTGGAGTGCCTAAAGTAAATATTGATAAATACCAAATTGAAAAAAATCACAACCATTTCTTGTAAATTACTTCTAAAACTAGTACAATTATCAATAAATCCAAAATTATTGGTGCTAGTCTAAAAAACTCAAGTTGATTTCATGATTTAAAACTACAATTTTTACTTCTTTGTATGAAAGGTCCTCCCCAATTACAAGGGAGGTTTCATGAAGTTGTTATGTCTTGATCATTTAGTAGGAATGACATTTCTTTTAAGCATGAAATTGTATTTATTCAAATATGACAACTATCCCACTTAAAAAAATAATCTGATAAACATGCCATTACCGTTAACCTGACATTTATAATGCGATGTTACTTATTAGCCGTCCGATGTCTTCGAACTAAGTGTTGTTTATTATTGTTAATTATTTGTATTATTTTGATTATTGGTCGAGTGTTTCATCACAAACGAGCAGCTTTTTTTCGATCAATTTTAGGGAGATCTAGTAATGATTACGATTTTTTTCGTCCGTTTTTTTCAAATTTTTCTAAAAATCACCAATTTGTACCTGGTCAGTTCTTAAACAACTATGTACCACAAAATTTTAGCTTTTGTAAATTTAGGTTTGGATTACCTTACAATTTAGAATATGAGAATGATGATGTTAGGTACCCTCCAGAATTGAGGGAAGAAAGTGATTACAGAGTTGTATATAATGTCCTGGAATCATCTTACCCTCTTAATGCCAGTACAAATGTAACATACTGCACTCATGCTACTCCAGAGTTTGTCTTTTACTTGGTAGAAATCCTGCATCGTTGGCAAGGTCCTGTTAGCATTGCTACATTTGTTCCTAGTACTGATGCTTCATTAGTAATCTGTATTCTCAATAGGCTTTGTAGATGTTTGCCTGATATGTCTAGAGTTTCTTTGCATTTTGTTTTCCCACAAAAGTATCCACCTCAATTAACTGATTGTCCTTTGTCTTTGGTTATGCCATATGATTGCTCTACACCATATGCTGTTCTTAAAAAGTCTATTCATACATTTCGTTCTTCTGAGTTGTTGACTTATCCTGTAAATGTTGCTCGAAACGTTGCTAGAAGACAAACCATGACAACATTCGTTCTTGTTTCTGATGTTGAACTGTTTCCTAGCAAAAATTTAGTTAAAAACTTTATTAAAATGGTGGCAAATCTCCAGAAAAAAAGTGGTGTTGGACTGGAAGAATGTATAAACAAATTGGTGTATGTTTTACCAGTTTTTGAAGTTCAACATTATGAAGTCATTCCTGATATTAAATCAAAATTATTACAACTTTATGGCCAAAGTCAAGCATTTTACTTCCATCGATGGGTTTGTAGCCATTGTCAAAGATTTCCAGGATTGCAGCGTTGGCTATTGAGGAAATCATTAATTCTTGATAATAAAATAGAAGCAAGTAGATTTCTTACTGAAATAAAATATTTGATAAGTGTTTTATTCAATTTTTACCATTACGATACCTCCTTGTTGCAGCCTTTTTTTGTCGTTAGAAGGGAATTTCCATTTCACCGTTGGGAGCCTGTTTTTATAGGAACCAATGCTGATCCACTGTACAGTGAAATGCTTAGTTGGGAAGGGCAACAAGATAAAATGACACAGGTACATTTTACTCTCCCTCTCTATTAGTTTTATAAAAATATTGTATTATATTTACATTATAATGTAAATTTGTAATATTCTTAGATGCATGAAATGTGCCTTCTGAGATATAGATTTGTTATCCTCGATGGTGCCTTTTTGGTGCATTCACCTGGAGTAAAAAGAAAAGCTGATATAACTAAAGATAGTTGGAGATTAGAGCAACAGAGGCTTAATAATTTTCATTACGACAATATTATCACAAGCATTACTGCTCGTCAAAAACATAATACTCGCTGTAAGGTACATTAAATTGCATTTAGTTTGTTAATCTGTAATTCAAACTTAAGATGCTTTTTAAAGAAAACTATGCATTGTTCAAAGTGGTTGTAAATACTATACATTTAATTGTTCTAGTCTTTTTTTTATACAATTCTGTAAAAATATATAATTTTATTTATTTTTGTTGTATTACAAGATACTTGTAACAAAATTATTTAATTTTTGTCTTTAGTTTAGAGTAAAGAACATTTTTTGTTAAAAAGTGATAAAATTATTTTTTAACTAAATGGAGACCTTAAACAAAATGTTATTATAACTATAAATTATTTTCTGATGTGTATAAAGGTTCTAAAGAGTACATTTTGATATTTAAAATATAATTTTTTGTTTTTGTATCATGATTTAATGTTAAACAACTATAAATCTCATTCCAAATAACTGCTTATTAATTTTATATTATATGTTTCATGTCCATCTCATTTTCTTATGGAAATAAAATTATTAAGATTCTTATATTTTAATGTTTAAAAAAATTGTAATAAATTTGATTAATTTTATACCTCACTATATTGTGGTTTTTAATTCTCTTGACAATTAAAGATTAAAAAAATTTCTATGTTGAACAATGGAATTCAATGTCAATATTTATTAATTTGAATTAATTAATATTTTAATTAATTTAAATAATATATATATGAGGGTGTATATATGTGTGCGGTATATATATATATACACCCTCACACACAACCATTTTATATTTATATTGCTGAACTAATGTCCATCTATTAATAAATGATAATTATTTGTTTTCACTAGCTTCAGTGAAAGCTAAAGAACGAAATATTCATCATAACTGAATTTCTTAAGATAGAAACTCGACAGAATGGTCAAATTACATAGACTCTGATGAATATACACAAATTAGCTTTGATTGATTATAAAAAGAATATATAATTTTAAAGAAAATATAATTCAATTAATAATGAATAGTATGATATAGATATGTGTCAGTAAAGAAATAAGTCTGTAACAAGTGAAAGTACAGTACAGCAGCAATGCATATACTTGTAACTTGTTGTGGGGAGGTAGTTTAGGACCATCTTCCTAAACTACCTCCCCACAACAAGTTACAAGTATATGCATTGCTGCTGTACTCAGTTATCTCTAGTTCATGCTGTTTATTATTCTATAGAAATTCTAAAATTTTGAAATAGTTGGTTATTAAATTAAAAATTTAGTATGCGCAAATTAGACTGGAGTGATAAAATTAAATCCATAAGTTTGTCAGATTAGTGATATAAAATTGCTGATATATTATTTTTCAAATAACTCAGTATCTCAGCAGCTGAGAAAAGTTTCCTGGTTGTTTTTTGCTATTTTTGTGCAAAATTTCCTTTATTGTTATTTTAAATTATAGAAAACATGATCTTAAATTCAAACTATTTGTTTTATATTGACTATAACTTATTTTCTGACAATAATTAATAAAAAATTGCAATTATTTTATTAATTTTAATGATTAAGATTTTTTCATCACGGATTACTGATGTTTAATGAGCTTTATGATATTAGTTATACATGCATTTTTAAAATTTTTAGCAAAGTTGGGAAGTAAAAATGCAATAACTAGTTATTTTTTAAACATAATTGCTGCAATTTATTTATAAAAAAAAAATTATTTTTATTATGAGTGGAAGTAAGTAAACTTCTGAGGATGTTATCTTCAAAAACCTCTTAAGATATCGTACATTCTCAACACCATGTAAAAGTTCTTAGCTTCCTGGGACATCACCATTGGAGAAACAGGGAAGGTGTCATCATCCTTCAACTGTATGAAGACAACAAATTTGGTAGATTTGAGAACCTATTTCCAACTGCAAAAATTGTGGCAATATGTTTTATTCAGTTACTAAAACTTAAAATCAAGGTTTTAAAATTCATAACAGGTAAGTAAAAAGTTTATACCTAAAGGAGTTTGGAATATTAAAATACTTCACAGTGTAGTTGGAAAATTCAAGATTGTTTATCTCCCCCAATTGCTGTAGCAATACTCCTGGTCACTTCCAAATTTACAAAAATAACTTTTGAAAGGAAGTCATATATTTTATTTAATGGATATTAAGTTTTCTTAATAATTTTACATTTCGCTACTTCACTTGAATTATATTTCAAAATTATTGGGTCATGATCACTAATTAAACATTTCATAGTTTATTATATTTAACTCTTAGTAATTTTTATAATTTAGCAAAAACACTTGCACTATATTTTTAAAATAAATTAACTTTTTCTGGCTTGACTTTTATACAGGTCTTGCTACTTTGAGTTCTTAGAAAAAACTAACAAGTTTGCTTTCTCAGTGCCTGATATTGACTAAAAAGTTCAACAAATTAAAGTATAAATAAATTTTATAAGTTCCTATTCTTGGTGTATGTCATTAATTACAAGTACATGTCAATCGGTACTTGTTTTATATAGATTGCTTTTCTCTAGTATCTTAACAAAAATCAACCCAATTATCCAATAATCGACATTCAAATGATTAAGTAAATGTTATTTATCAACACAATACATTAATATGATATTTAAGATATCTAATAAACCTATATTTCAAAGAAATTTAAAATTCATTAATAATTCTTAATTCAGACTTATGAAATAAATTATAACTTTTTACAAATAAAAAATAATTTATCATAAAAATGATAATATTTTCTCTACACTATGGATATAAATCAACTTTTTTAAAAAATATTTTTCACAATATTCACATTTTATTGTTCAATTTCCAATATCTCATGGCAATAGTTAACATTTTTTGATTTTATTTTACAAAATATGTAAAATATTAAATTTTAGAGATGATTTATACTCACAAAAATATATAAAATAAGGAAGAACTAATGTAAGATAAAAAAAAATCATAATTTCATAAAAAAATAAATGTATGTTAACATTTATTTGAAACTTAACCTGCAACATGACAGATGAGTTGTTGGACATAGATACAATTGTTTGTCTATTTTTTTATTATCATAGGTTAAAGATAATAAATTGATTGCTGTGCATATTTATTTATATGAAAATGGATTATATTATCTACAAAAATAATAAATTAGTTCAACATACCAAAATATAAGACAAATATTGTTATGGATCTCTCAGACCAAATTTTTGCACTGAGGGTTAGTGAAAAAACACTTAAGAAATCGAACAGAAAAAAAAGTCAGCCAAGTACATAGGTCAGGATAATTACTTCACAGCTTTTTTCTTTTTTTTTAAAATAAATACTAGTTGATTTGGCAATGCTTTGCCATTGATAGATTTGAGAATGTATATAGATTAAAGGAACACATTTGAAAAATTGATTTTGATTATTGTATGTATTTAGTTAAAATTAAACATTTATATTCAAATTATTATTTCTGCGTTCTGGTAACATAAATTGAACCCACATATGGAATAAAAAACCAACCAACATTTTTTTTCATTAAGTTTTATAATATATATCAATTATTTTTTCATTTCACGAATAAAAAAAATATATAGATTAATATATTTACACATAGATAGAAAGAGCATCTATACAGTGATATAGAGGAACGGTGCGCCATGGTATATGTTATGAAACGAAAATTGTTGAAAAGATTATGGATAAAACAAATTCACAAAAATAAGGAGATTTGATCATTTGAATTTGAGTTGTCTGTATTTTGTGTTAGTCTTTTGGTGATGCTCACCAGATTTGTTGATTAAAATAATTTAGTTACTTTTCTCAATCGAGTCTGAGTCTGTGTGTCTGCCACCTTTATGGCCGTTCTGTCGGTGTCAGTGTCCTAAATAATGGGTTTGTACACTACTGAAGGCTGTTAGAAAGTTTTATATGTCTTCTCGATATAAATTCTGTCGCTGTCGGTAGTTTGAATGTCGTATGTATGTGGTCCATCTTTGCTCTTTGAAGTGAAGTATGTCTCAGTATACCACTCTGAAACTCTTGGCCGTTGAAGGTGCTGTTGGTCAGCATAGGTGCTCCGTAGAGCAGGGCCTGTCTGCCTAGATGTATTGAAACGGGAAGAGAAGAGTTAAGATAGTTTAATCGAACAATATTTAAAAAGCACCTGACATTGGAAGACAGCGTGAAACTCTCCTCTCCCACCCTCTCTGGTAGCTTTACTTATCTGACTTTTCAAACAGACACTTATAGCGAGTAGGTTGGTCAATGAACGAAATTTCACAATCTCACAAGAGGAGATCATAACATACAAAAAAAAACCATTCTTTCCGGCCCGACTCACCCCACTAAGATCCCGAGGGAGCGACAGTCCTATATCACTTTCGAAATATTTAATTTAAAGGGGAAGAGGAGGGTTCAGATAGTTTAATCGAACAATATTTAAAAAGTGCCTGAAATTGAAAAACAGTGTGATACTATACTCTGTATTTACCAATCGATTATTCTTTGTTGGATGATAAAAATATTTTTAATTGCATTAAATGAGTTTAAATATATAAAAAAAATATAAATACTAAAAGATGATTCCAGTAAAGTGGACCAACAAAATTTTCTTTTTAGGAAAAATGAATTCTGATTTTTTTTTTTTTACCTCCTTTCGATTTTTTTTTTAAATCAGTAAAATAGCAATAACTTCAACATTACTCAACCAATCTACACTAACAGAATATTCTGAACTGACATGACTTTTGTGTCATGAAAAATAAAAGTATTAAACATACAGAATGGAAATTTCGCAGTTTTTATCTTTGTTGGATAAACTTTATTTAAAATAAAAATGAAATTTACGCCATTAGTTTCTTTTCAGATAGTGTTGTTCATTGGTTAGATTGTTTTAATTGTAATGTTTTCCTAACTCTGACAAATTTTTATGTATTCCTATGCATAATATATGTCTGTATAAATATTTCATTTATCTTGTTGAAAATTTTCAATTACTATTCCATTAGCACATTTGCTATTAAAAATAAAAATATAAAATATATGCAAAATTAAAAATATTAAATGAATACATGATTCATAGAACAGTGAATAATCAGAAGGAATAAGCCTGTATAAAATTAATAAATTCAAGTTGTATTGAAAAAATTTACATCAATAAAGCCCAACAGTAAATTGAACATGTTGTAAATTATAAACATATTCAGATTATAGATTAAGTAAATTTGTAAGGGAAAAATAAAAGTGATGAAAAGAACAAGAAATGAACTCTTATATTGATTAAAAAGTTAGTTTTCAAACAGGGTTTCAGCAAGCCCTACAATTTGAAATGTGAGTGGGGAGTGAACTGTAAATCCAATTAGTGGAAAAAAAAATAATTTGATTTAGATTTGTGAAACTGCCTACTTTGTTCTGCCTTCTATTTTATCAGTGTAAAAGAAGCACTTTATTATATGTATTTTTTTATTAGTAATTTGCAATTAATATTCAATTTAAAAAATATTTGGAGATTGACTAAATAAACATTAAAAAAAAAATCTTTTCTTAGGAACATATATTTTAATTAACAGTACTATAATTAATAGGTTTATCTAACAATTTTTGAAGAGCAAGTTCTTTATAATATACATTCATATTAAAAACCATTATAAGTGAAAAACACAAAACTTTGTTTAAATTTGGTGAATGCAGAAGTACAAAAATCTTTATTGAGGTACAATGGTTTTTTCATCAGTGATATTTTGAAGAAATTAAAAACATAATATATTTCCTAATATGTTTGTTTGTTTCTAACATTAGTAGTATTTTGCTATAAATGTTTTGGTATATATTTTTTAGCATAGTAAGAAAACTACTGAAGAACTATAACTATAATGTTTGTTCAGATATCGAAAGGTCATAGGCGTAAAAGAGAGGATAAAGAAACACCAAAAACAGAAGAAGATGAAACTAATATTACAGATGAGATAACACCTGAAGAAATTTCTGAAGAATTTTCTACAGTGGATCTTCCAACCAATGAAGAAGTAGAAACTATAAAAGTATCAAGAAGTGATCAACTAATGGATCATCAAAAAAGGTCAAATGTGGCAAATGTTTTCAGTAATGATAGTAAAGACTCAGAAATTACAATATATACACTTGATCGAGAAATGGGGAGAATCAAAAAAGATGAACATTTTCACAATAGTGAACCCAGAACAAAAATAAAAGCAAATTTGTATCATGAACCGGAAGCGATGGCTTCACATGATGGCCATTCGGTTGCTTCTCAGGCCAGTCCCTATCCTCCTTACAGGCTTAATTTCCTCCCACCAGATGATTGGAAAGAAAGTGATACCAACTTACAAGTAATTTCAAAACTTTTGTTCAGTGAATGTTCTTTGGCTTGCTTTCTGATTTTTTGGCTCATATCTACGGCCCTGTTATTTTACCTAACAGAAGGACCATTTGAATATGAACTGGTAAGTACTTTCCTAAAATAAAATTAATAATGATAGTAAAGGATAAAGTTAACTAAATAAAAATTAAAAAGTAACCTAAATAATGAATTATCCTAGTGGAAAAGGCTTTTGATGAACTACAATACAGGTTGAAACAGATAAAGTAACACAATTTTTATTCATCATGGTTGATGTATTAAAATTATATCATAACTTAGCCACTAAGCTATCATATAGTTTATTAATTACAACAACTTTCATATCTAATTTGAAATGGTTATTATGTATTATAAGAATACTGTCAATTACTTTAATAATAGTTTTTATTAATATTATTAATTTAACAGACAATGGAGACTGTACAGCAAATCTCTGGAATCCTATGTAATTAAAAAATTGCAAAATATTATTTACTTTAAAAACTCTTGAAATTCTGTATTTATTTAGTTTAATGTCCAAACCTGCCCAATAATATAAAAATATTATAAAAACATGAGTATTAAATTTTGTGGTTCAATTAGGGTGACCAAATTTCCCAGAAAACCAAGTTTTTAACATACGGTGACCCTGAAAAGTTTTTTATAGATGCTCAAAAATCTCAGAATTAAGTTTTTAAATATATTTTATTCAATTGTACAATTTTATAGAGATTTTGCTTGATTAAACTAAAAATGATATGAGAAATGAGTGTTTTCTTTTGCAGTAATAATTATAAAGTATTTGTTTGCAATACCAGCCTATAACAGCAATATGGAAAGAATATTTTCTTTTATGAGTATCCAGTGGACTGACAAATGGATGGAGGAAGACTCTCTTGAAGCAATTCTAGAGTTCCTATACCGCAAAACTGACTGTGTAGAATTGTACAACAATTTTTTCAAGTACAAAGATATGACCCAGAAGACTGGAAGCATTGAAAAATAATTTTTTCCTAGGACATTTTATTATTTTATAACATCATCAATTAAATAGATATGAAAGTAAATTTTGTTTTTATCCTTTTTAATATTAGGGTACTATTGGTTTCTTCTAAGAATAATTTGGTCATCTTAGGTTAAATAGATTTGTACACTCTTTGTAAGCATAGAACATCAGTATTTAAATTAAAGTTAATTTATTTAAATTTAAATTAAAATATCGTAATAATAATAGTCTTTATTACATACATACATTTATAGTGGCAGTATTTACAATTATATTTACATCTAAATTTTCTTTATATACTTGTACATAGACCTTCCTTTAAGGATTATTAAAGTCTTTAACAGGGACTATCCGTACTTTGATTCACTGAGAGTTCACTTATCTTTATCTTCCAGTATTTTCTGTCCTTGGCTTTTTGTGACCACAGTGCTCCTTTTACCTTCTTTATATCATCTACCCATGTTCTTCTTTGTCTGCCTCAGTTCCTTTTCATATCCAAGGGGATCCACTCTGTTAGTTTCTTGGTCCAGCTTTCGTCGTTCTTTCTCATTAGATGCCCAGCCCATTGCCATTTCATCTTCTTGACGTGCCTGATTACATCTGTGACCCCAGTATCTTTCCCTATTGATAGGCTACTGAGCTTTTGGCTTCTTCTTATGCCTAGCATACTCCTCCCCATTGCTCTTTGGCATGTTTGAATTTTTTTTCTCATGGTGTTTGTTGAGGGACCATGTTGGGCATCCATAAGACATCACAGGTAATACACAGATATTGAAAGCTAATGTTTTTAGAGGCTGGCTGATATTGTTCTTCATTATCATTCGTAAGGTCCAATATTTCCGCCAAGCCATAGCTGTCCTTGTTTTAATCTCTGTTGATTGCCTATCTTTAAATATTTAAAGAAATCATTTTCCCTAGATATGTGATGTCGCCTACTACGCTAGTCTGTTTTCACTGTTTTTTATAGTCAATTACTCATAATTCCCAATACCTTCGCATATTCTAAGCCTAAATCTTAGATTACCTATAACTTTCCCAGCATTTTTATCAGCTAATAACAATGATTAAAAATAACTGATATTTTTTTATTCCAGTCAGAAAACTTGAAAATATTAGAAAATTCAACAATGGTATCAATGGCAACAGATTTGAGGATTTTAGAACCTGATTGGGATGAAACATTAATCAAATACATGGAAGTACATAAACAACAAATTTTGTCAGCTGTAAGAAATGGATATAAAAATGAAAATATAATATGGACATTTCCTGGTAGCTTACTTTCAGCAATTTCAATCATAGCTACACTAGGTAGATTTTATTCATTACCTATTATAATTATAATCCTGACAACAAATGAATTTTAATTTTCAGATTAGATTCTAATTATGATTAAAACTGGGTGAGATCATTCAAAATAAGTTTTCGAAGTTTTGTGGGCTGACTCTTTTGAATTTTTTTGTTGGCCTATATAATAGAGAACAATAAACATAGAACCCTCACACCAATGGTATCAGAGATAGCCTTAGCTATAAGAAGTAATACTGATATGGTTATGAAATTATTTGAATACAAAAGGTTTAAGGTTTTACTTTACAGCCAACATATTGTTTCTATATTTAATATACCAGTCCGAATCATAATTCAAGAATCAATGGATGTGGACAGAATCTCTGGTCACCAGTAAAAATAAATCTTTCTGTATCATAAGAAATTTGTATTACTCTAGACTTATTAATCACATAGATTCAATATATAATATGGAAGAAAAGTAAAAATCATCACTCACTACGTCTGTTTTGCATGCCTGGGATCACTGTGAGGCATTATATCATTAAGGGAGAGTGGCTGCCTGCCAACTGATAGGTAGTAGTCAACCTCTCCATGTTTCCTGTCCATCATGTGGGTTGTAATGGGGAATTAGCCTATGGGTCCACCTCCAGTCAGATACTACATTCCAGCGTCATTGCCATTAGTTGACGGTTTCCTTTCTTTTTAAGGGCCTAGAAATGAGTTTGACTCTCATATAGTGCCACCTATTTTGAATGGGACTGTACGAAACACAATGGTCACTCTTAGAGCACTCCAGCCATTCCAACATTGGTCAACAATAGGAACAGTAGCATGGTCACTCTAGCTGCCTTATTTACATACAGACAGGCTACATGTGCTCCCTGAACCACAGCCTTTCATCAATTCTCATTCCCAGATATGTGAAAGAATACTTGGACAGGATTTCTAGTCAACCCTCAGTCACAGTGATTTCTTCCCTCCTTTTCTTACTATTTTTATTACTTCCACCACCTTGCGGTCTACCAGCTCCAACACCGCTAATACCAGCCAATTACAGACAGGCGTAATACTGTAGTTAGCCCTTAGGGTCATAATATTGTGGTTGGCCTTTCCTCTTTATATTTTACCTCAATCACCAATGTGATGTTATCCAAAAAATTACCTATGGTCACCTGGAAGATTGCTTGAATATTGAATATTGAAGAAGAAAAAAAAAGATTAAAGACTTAGGTCATATATATTTATACCCTACTCTCCGTCAACCTTCCAAGGGTTGAACAACTATATGATTTCATTGAGGAGAATTATAAGCTATAATTATAATCTCTAAATTATTGTAAATACTCTGAGAGCTAATATTAAAAAAGTAATTGAGTAACACCTGTTGTAGAAGATTCAATGATTCCTTTTAGTTTCCATAAACTTAACTTGATTATGTACTCTTAATAGTTGTTCTTTATACTATCTCTAGTGGTAACATATCGTGATTTTTAAAAATATGTTCAATAAGAATCCACCTGTTCCACTTCAATACAATACTTACAGTATATTTTGAAATATTGCAGGTTTAGCAGCCCCTCTTCCAGTCACTTCAGAAGGGAAAATCGGAGCGATGATATTTACTTCTTTTGGTTTACCGATACACTTCATTTTTATAATTCATCTAGGAAGAACTATTGCTGTTAGATTGCAACTCTTTGCAAAAGTAACAGAAAATAAAGTAGCAGATTTAAGAGAACGGATAGACAATGGTAAGTTTCCTTTTAATTAGCAAAATATTATAAATATGTTTGTACTACTATCTCAACATATTATACAAAAGAAATTTCAAAATAAATAGATAAATTAAAACATTAATAAACCTAAATAAATATAAAAATTACATTCCAGCAGGATATAAACTTCATTTATATCAATCACTACACCAAGCAATGTTATATTTATAAAAGTATAATTAATACATTACAAATAACTGCTTGATTTTTTGTCATAATGCAAATTTATTTCTTGAACAGTGAGACGTTTTGGAGAAGATCGGAAGCGGGAAACTTGGCCAGAGAAGATGTTTATTGTGGATTTTGTGCCACCTCCTTGGTTATGTTATTTTCCTATACTATCCTACCTCTTTTATTATATAATTGGGTTTCTAATTTTCGGTCTGGCTAGAAACCTTCCAATGTCTGAAATGTTTGTATTTTTTGTAGACTTTTCACAAGGTCATGAAAGCAATGGATTTTCCAGAATGGGATACTGCTGGTATCTTGAGGGTTTCGCCATCTTAACAGGAATAAATATAGCTATTTTAAGAGATTCACCAATGACTGGATTTACTTCAATAGCTCTATCTCACGGACTCCTTACAAATTCTATTGACTAGAATCTGAAATAGAAAAAAGTAAATAAAACTTTCATGCTGATTGATGCTTCTGTTTTAGAATTTTGTAAGGCAAATTTGTTTTACTTTATATGTGCAATTTAATGACCGATTCCAATAAGAAATTTGAAAAATTTTGTAAAAGCATTGCTAAATTTACAACACACATCTACACTGTATATGTATCCTTTTTTCAAACTTTATAAATTAACAAAAAAAATAAATAATAAAGCTTTTTTTGTATATATACACATCATAAAACAAAAGTTCTTGTCTTCATGTTCAGCCCTCCCTAGCTATAACAAATAGAAGTCATCTACAGTTTAGGGGGTGACCATTCTGGTAGAGAAGTTGTGACTAAGATTATTGTTTTCCTATTTACACTTTCCTGATCTCATCTATTGGAAGCATCCATTATCTTCCACAACAAGATTTCTGTTAACTCCCTTTCCTTGAAGTAACCATAGAGTGTTTGATTGGAAGTATCTTCTGATAAGTTTTGTAAGGATCAGAATCAGCTACACCAAAATCTTAGTTAAGGTCACACCATCCATTAGTTATTTCCTGGGCTAAAATTTCTAAGTTCTCACTTTATCTAACCTAAGTATTATAAGTAATCTTTTTCTAATTGCATGTTGATGTACTTCTTCCTCTAACAACTCCTTCACCCGTGTTTCATGGTAAATAATTTTTGAAGTTTGAAAAAGTTAATTCCAGTACTAGTACAAAACTATTGTGGTTAGAGTTAGAGCTATAAAAAACAATTAAGTTTCGCAGCTAATTCTTGTGATACTAGTATGGTTTTATTAAAAGTCATGAAGTATCTATTATGAGCACCTCCCAGCATGTTATATAGGACTAGGGCAGAGGACATTCCTACTTCTAGTAGCAGCATGCCATTTGCCGCACTCCTTGTAGACATACCTGGGCAGAGTTCATAGTCCTATCATCATGTGTCTTTTTGGATTTTTCTGCACCAATTCAGGAGAGGATGAGGAGTGATGTATCTACAGGGCACTATGCTAAAGAAAAATGTATGCATTACAAACAAATTTATAGTTTTAGAGCCCCGGACTACCTATTCCTCTTAGGCGTATTCCATACATTCCAAACTCTCACTAACCAAGGAGGATTCTGTAAGATCTACATCTTATAGAATTCTACGTATAATGCGCCGATTATACTAAATAATAAGTGCAGACCAACTAATGTAAAGTATCCTATTATTTATTTCCAAGCATAGAAGTGATTATTTCTTTTTATTGTTCTAATATCTATACAAGAAAATATATTCTCTTTGTGTAGAAAAATGGAAGCTGAATATTGTATAAAAATTATACAAAGTACACCAGTAATAATAAAAACTACAATTTTTACTGTAAATAAGAATAGTATTAGAAGTTTTTTGGAGAAGAATTAGAGAAATGCTTAATATATCTATGTTACTTTTAAAATTAAGTTTTTTGTTAGAGACGATTTTGAAGTAGTATATTGTATAGTATTTTTTATCATTATAATTTTTTTTTAAAAGATTTGTATTAATTTTGAATAAATAAATACTTATATACTTCTTTCAAATAAGCAAATACCTATTACTGAGATTTAGAAATTTTGAAGTGTTCACCAAAGGAACATTTTGGTTTTCTTAATTTTTTTTTAAAAATAAAAATTATTTAAATATAAAGTCAAGAACAAGAAATATATCAATCTCTTTTAGGAGATCCAAAAACGCTCACCACCTGATGTATCATCAACCTAAAATTCTACTACTAGATGGCTGAATGCTAATTTTAAGATGTAATAATCCAGTGTCGAATACTGGTCTCCTCCTTCAGCTTATCCCAATAATCTGTCTTGAGTGACTGTCCTCCAATATCTATCTTGAGTGACTGTCCTCCAATACCTATCTTGAGTGACTGTCCTCCAATATCTATCTTGAGTGACTGTCCTCCAATACCTATCTTGAGTGACTGTCCTCCAATATCTATCTTGAGTGACTGTCCTCCAATATCTATCTTGAGTGACTGTCCTCCAATATCTGTCTTGAGTGACTGTCCTCCAATATCTGTCTTGAGTGACTGTCCTCCAATATCTGACTCCATGGATTTTCAGATCGTCATTTGCAACACTATCAGCCCAACTCAACTTTAATCTTCCACAACACTGTTAAGTTCTTAAAAGGGGCTCTGTCAACAGGTATCTGCATAGGCTATTCTCCCAATGTGACCGGGACATCTTGGTCGTCATTATTTTCATGACATGCAGCACATCTTTTTCTCGAAACAGGTCCATAGGAAAATTGAGAAAAGAAGGGGTGGTCGTCTTTTTTAATTTGGAGTTTGGCCATTATTGGTGCAGTATACCACTTGGCATTTGGCTTTCAAGCTAACAGGTTCGTTTTATTCTCTTTTTTTCCCGGCCAAACTCCTAATTAAAAAAGACCACCACCCTTTCTTTTCTCAATTTTCCTTACCCACATTATTAGTTAAGTTCACCATATATTATTATTGTTTTCAATTTTTTTTTCTCTTCTATTCATTTCTTTTGTTAAACTTTACTTATATTTTATCTCTTTATCAATTACTATGGTTACATATATTTTCTTTCTCTCAATTTTATTTTCCTTTCCATATATCAATTTTTAAATTATTAATAACTAATATATTCATACTTCTTTGCATTATATAACTTCATTTTTATTTTATTTCCTTAATTATGTTATTTTACCTACTTTTTCAATTACCTATGTATACATTTTATTTTCCACTTCTCTCATAACTTCATTTTATTAATTCTATTCTGTAAAATTATTCACTTTATGTGTTATCATTATGTCATTCTGTTTACATTTTATTTTTTATTTTCTATACTTATTGGTTGTTATCTTGCTCTGTTCTTAGCCCTGATGAAGGCTAGAAACTCTAGCTAAAACGTTGGCACAATTAAATAAGTTACACCACTTATTTATGTTTCCTATTGATCGCACCCCAACCATCTTTTCCTCGTACGCCATCCACGGTTAACTATCTCTCATAATTAATTCTTGACATAGTCAACTTTTTTGATCCATATAGTAATGGCCAGATAACTATTTTATATAAATGCACTTCTTTGACAAGTCAAGTCTTTCTTAACAAGTGCTATATCTGAGGTGGCAAAATTCTTTTGTCTAATTCGGGATTATTATCCTGTGTCATCAGAGATCCAAGTTATATGAATTCTGTTACCTATTAAAAGTTATAGGACCCCATCGTGGTACCTGCCTAGTATTTCTCCAGACTCCATATACTTTTGTTTGGCTTTCGTTAATGTACAGTCCTAGCTTTCTTGCTGTATTTAAAAATGCCACGAATACTTCAATAACTGCATCAAGAGAGTGGCCAATACATTAGTATTATCTGCATATGCAAGAGGCTGCACTGTTCTATTAAACATGATTTTTCTTGTCTTAAGCCTGAATCTTCACTAGCCTTTTCAAGCACAATTTTAAAGAATAGGTAAGCTAGAGCTTCCCCCTGCCTTAAATTCTTTATTCGAGGTAAATTCATCCTTTAATTTACAGCATACCTTGACATTCCTCATGGTGAGCCTAATCAGCTTTATTAACTTGTCTGGAATGTCAAGGTCTTTCATAGTTGTGAATAGCTCTTTGCAATTAATGCTCATAGATTGCCTCAAAGTATATGAAAAGATGGTGTATTTCTATGTTAAATTATTTTCCTCTTTTGAGGATTGTTCAGAGAGAGAATATTTGGTCTATAATGGACTTTCCTCTCCTAAAACCACATTGGTAATACCCGACATTTTCTGAGCAACCTCTAAAAAATAATTTTACTATCATGGAATTCACAAAATGAAACTGTCGATGAGGCTGATTGGATCCAGGCTCACCAACCAGACAGAAAATTAGGGTGCAGTAGACAAAGAAACCTTGAAGATGTGTTGATTTTGCTTGACATCCTGTTATTTCGAGGAAATTAAATAGTAGCAAGATAACTAGTATTTTGTTTCATCAGGGACACACTGCTTTCTCATGAGATGACAAACTTATTTAAAGAGATATTTGAACCCAATTTGTGGAAGATATAATAGGTGATAAACAGAAGCATAGTGATAGGTGGAAGATGGGTGATAAGTAGAAGGATTTGAATAGGATCCATCAAGCTATAAAGATCACCAAATAGATGAGACCAGAATGAAAACTTCTATCTTTAGAAATAATGGATACCCAGAAAATAAGAAAAAAGTTTAGTTTACAATTGCATGCAGAATTTCATCCAAACTGACAGCAGGAGGAAAAGGTGATAATGACCATTTCAGTTTTCTGAGCAGTTCGAGGGTTCCTCATAAATTGACCAACTAAAATTTGTGTTCACCAAGAATATAGCTAAAATTGACCAAAAAATAATTTGAGCTTTATAGGTCGGTAAGAAGATCTAAAGGAATCTGAACCACCTATCTTTAGCATACCTGGGATGAGGAGTCATGGACGCAGTACATAAGATACTCTGGATGAAGTGAATTGGGGCTGTTTTCTTACTCAAGAAATATTTACCGATATACAGGTAATTCTTTATGAAAATATCAGATCCCTGAACTTTTATGCCTCAGATTTTCATGATTTCTTCTGAATTAGAAGTACCTACTAAATACATTTTTAAATGAGTAGTTCTTAAATATAGATTTTTCGAAATTGCAGAAATAGCCAGATTTCATCATGTATTAGATCACAAAAACTGTCATACACTTACAAACAATTGTGCTAGAGACATTTTCATAGCTCATTTTAAAGACTTTTAAAAAATGTATGTTATTTATATATTGGTTAAATTTATGCCAAAGTTCAATAAGATCATGAGTAAATAATAAAAGCAGGTGGTATAATTCATCATATCCCTGGTATGGAAGAATATTGACACAACGGTAAACTTTGTGAAATCGGCCTTATTGTGCTGGCGAGTTCAAATATGCATTTACTAGATGTTTGTAAATCTGAATAATTGTTCTTACAAAATTCCTCCAGTGGTAAATTTTTAAGTACAATTATGTACCAACATTTATATATTTTAACAATATAATGTGCTTTATGTTATTTGATAAATTTTTTATCAAATTAACCCTAGCCAATTAACCAATCTATGACCTAATTTTTATAATAAAACCTAAGATACTGTTTTTGAGATTTTCAAAATTTTGAAAACAAGTACAAGTAGAATTTTAATCAGAAACTTTTTAGTTTAATTATCTATAACTGACTTCATAAATACATATTTGTCCTATTTTAAATAAAAAATAAATTGCTAAAGTTAATTAACAAGATTTACAACAATGTATTTACACCTATTTGATAGAATTTTAAAATATACCATCTTAAATAAGAGTTAATAATTAAATCTAAAGGTTAGGGAAATTATTTAATTAATTAAAACAAGGAAAGCACAAATATTTGTCTGTTGGCAGTTCTAAAACAATATAAACTGTACACAAACATGTGGTTGGAGCACAAGCACCCTTTGATTTGTTCCCAAAAGCCGACACCTGACGGGTCAGCCACAAATCCAGGCCAACTTGTACCAGTCAATCCAAATAAACCATCCACACACTTGTGTATGCACGACTTTGCCATTGTTTGGCAAACGTGTAGAGGAACCTTTAAACAATCAACATCATAAACTTCACTTCGGTTGCTAACATGGGTCCTTTTCTTTCCAACCCCATATTTCTTAAATTATAATTAGTACGAAAAAAAAAAAAAAAAAAAAAAAAAAGAGCATGGTTGTAGGAAATTTAATGCTCTTAAATTTGAAACATAAAATGTTATAAGGAATAGAAATAGAATATGAGAAAGGTCATGTCTTCCAATTATCACATTAAATTAGAAAAACATGACCTTCCATCCCCTCAAACCCAATCTTTGGCACTTTACCAATGTTCCAGGGTTTTTACTTTTTCACTTCTACTTAGGAGTAGCCCCAGCTAAGTCCTGAAGTCAATTTTGGCCATCCCCTCACTTCTATCTTCATTTCCCTTTTGAACATTCATTGACAAAACTACAAGTATTTTCTATTTTTCAATCTGTTTCCTTGTGAAATATAGACCAACATGGGTATATATAAAATAATTGAATTATTTATAAAGAAAGGAAAAGACAAATCACTCAGACTTACTTATCTCTATTTGAAGGAGTTTGGCCATCTCTGTCATCTTATTCACATTTCACCACAGCAAACGGGTTACAACCAACATTGGCTCATCCTCTATGAGGACAAGGCAGGTGGATCAATCCTTTTCAAATCTACCTTCACGAGGTCAAGAATGACCAACCCTATCAATCACCCACAGTGATATAAAGACTTTTTTTTTCTTCTTTTGTTTGCCCTTAGTCTTAATTTGAAAAATAGTTATAATTTTGGTTATTATTTTTTTTTTTTTTCTAGTTTGCATGTTTTGCAAAATTATTCAAAATATAACATAAAAAAAAAAATTGGGCAGTACATTTCTTTTATTTTCATTATTCTTCACAGTTGGGCTAGCAAAGGTTCCTTTTGAACCCCTACCCACCGTAACAAAGGTAAACAGTTAACAGTGGCTTGGTATATTCTATTTCATTACCAAATAAATATTGGCTTACTGGCTGAAATGATACCTAGATGCATTACAATTTGGAATCAATCAAAGATTTTTTTTTTTTTTTTTTGTTTCTAGTTAAAAGTGTATATGATTAACTAAATTATAAAAATTATAATTTAAGAACATACTCATATTGTTCAATATTTACTTTCAACATACTGTAATTACATATATATATGTATTATAATAAGTTAACAGTTTTATTCAATTTTTAACATATATTTTAGGTGAAAAAAAAAAAATTGCATGACATGTTTCATGAATATACTTCTTAAATAACAATGCAGAGGTTAAATCTGAAGTGTTGGCCAAGCATTTGAAAATCAGGAAGAGGCCATCGATTTGAATCCTTTTGAGTGAAGTAAAGTAAACTTTAAAGGAAAAGAATACATAATTTTTACAACATGCCTTCTGTTTAATTTCAATGTTATTACTATCAAAGTGAATAGGAACCTATTTTGATTAGAATACATATTTTTCTTATCAGAAACTAAATCTGCAATTATTTCTGGACTACTTAAATAAAACACACAAACATACTTAGAAGAAGATAAAAAGAGTAACCAGTATTATTAATATTATAAGAATTTTGGAAGTCAGTCTAAATGAAATAAATTAATTACAAATCTGTTGAAAACTCGATTTTAACATTTTTAAAATAAAAATAAATAAATATTCATTTTCAAGAATCAAAACTAAATATAAAGGGAACAAATTTTATGATAAACCATGTTTTATGAAATTTATTTATTACAAAATAACTACGAAATTATAAGATATTTTACACATTTTGGTAACAAGTTATGATAATGCATAACTTTTAACAATAATTTTTACATTTAAAAAACTATAATTTGGTAAAGGTTTGTAAATGTTACCTTATATAACATTTTTTAAATTTAACTAAAAAAAAAAAAAAAGAAAAGAAAAGAAGAAATAAAAATACCTTTATGGGAAATTATCGACAAGAAAAACTTAATACAGTTTGTTCAGTAGATAAAAGGCATTTAAGTTTCTGCTTACATTTGACACTTATTAGGTCTAATGTTTGAACTTCCGAGCTGTCAAGAATAAATAAGAATGACCTATGTTTTCATGTCTAGTAATTTTTTCTGCCTGGAACAAAAAATTGAGAAATCGAAACACATAACATTGAATATTTTTACAATAGAGATATAAACAGAGTCACACAATAAGCGAATATAGATAACATTTATTCGAATTTTCAAAGTGGCAAACTGAATATTTTTATGAATGATAAAAAATTAGAGCTTTCTAATTGCTTTGTTTAGTATCAACTTACACACCCTAATATATTTTATGAAATGACTAGCATTCAGTATGGAAAGTTCAGATAATATAATAAATTTGAAAAAACTTTAACAAAAATAGTTAGCTGACAGAAAGTATTTTGGATAACTGTGAAATATAATCATGAATCTTTTATAAAATACAACTTTAAAATACATTATTTTGTTTATTACTGAATAATCAACTACTATTACATAATCATTGTTAAAAATAAATAAATAAATAAGTATGATTTATTTTCAAAGCAAAATATATGAAGACAATAGGGGGGAAAACATGAGATGTCACATCTTTATTAAGATAAGTTATTGGGGAGTAAAAACATATGAAGGAAAGCACTTAGAAATCAAATATAAAAAAAAAAAAAAGTATTCTATATCTATTATAAATGGGTTTAAAAAATACCTACAATAGGGAATAAAAGGCTATGTCCATGTGTAAAGGAGAAAAAAAAGGTGATGATCATAAATTAATGAACTCTCAACATTTATAATAATAATTTTCTGATCTTGTTCATTTAAAACCAAAACAATATAATTTTTTTAGGAATCTTCCAAGTTTGGATTTTATTTTTCTCACATTCAAGTTTTTTGGACACCTGTTTTTCCCCGGTGGTATTCATATCATATTTTTATTTGATTCAGAGAACTGGGAGAGGGGTTAAGTATAGAAACAACTAATGTATTGAAATAAACATTTAATTTATTTTTATAGCTTTAGAGCCACTATCAGGTTTCAAAAATGTATTGAATATTTTAGATATTACAGTTAAATAAGATAAAAATATAAAATTATGTGAACATGAGGTTAACTTATTAGTTCATCATTTAAAAACAATTAAATTTTTAAAGAGAACCAAGGATACATGTCTCAGATTATTGGGATAATTTATTTCACTATACGAATATAAACTTTATTTTTTATGTGTTATTAAAAGACATACATTCAATTTTTTGACTAATTTTTTTAAATTTGCTACAAAATTATATCTTATATCCAATAGGGATTGTTAAACCCTACTCTAACAATAATGAAAGATATACATATAAATATATGTATACATACATATATATTTTAACAGTTCCCATAAGGGCAATAGAACATTTAACATTTGTGACTATGTTTATATCACACATTTAAAATTTAATGTAATTAAATCAAACAAAGTTCAAGCAATGAGTTTTAACAATGCAATAAAGTATCTCTTATTAACTTAAAGACTTTCTTCAGTTTTTTAAACATAAATCATTTAAGTGTGTATGGACAGTAAACTTATATCATGTTAAAAAGAGATAAAGCTGTTGTAGTAATAGAAATGCAGTGATCATATTTATCAGAATTAACTGTTGACTGAGGAAAGGGAATAATTACAGCCATTAAAGAATTATTTATTAAAAATTTAATACAAAGTACAACATAAAAAATTAAACATAATTTTAAAAAATAAATAAATAACTTACAGTGCTTATTTAAAGGTAAGCTATTTAGCCAAAAATAGCATTTTTTAATTTTGTTAAAATTCCAGGTTTTGTCTTAACTTCTGATCCCGCCATTGGCTGTTCTTGTGAGTCTATAAAACAAATTATGACATCAGTATTCAATTAAATAACTGATTTTGTAGAAAAATAAGAAAAGAAAATCATCTATTATTGATAATAGAAAATCAGTCAATGGCGGGATTCATGGGAGAGGATGGTACACAAAAAATGGATATTTATTCAAATACTCGTTGATTTTGACTACTAAATTAATTTATTAACTTAGATCTGACATATGTCACATGGCTTCAATGTTAGTTTATAGATGATAATTACTATTTTTTCATTATTATACTCGAAAAGTAAACGAATAGACCTCAACATGTCACACTATAAAAAATTACTATGATAGGGAACGTGTATTTAAGCTTTTATGGCTACGGAGTCTTTATTCTTATCTTCATCACTTAATTCTTCATTTTTATTCCTTCTCCTTACACGAATAGCTAATTTAAAAAAAATTATAATTAATTATAAAAAGTGATAAATTAGCGGTATAAAAATTAAACTTTTAGAAAAATAAAATGTGATACTTCCTTTTCAACAATCCAATTATCTTTCATATTTAAAAAGAAAAAAGATTAAAATCAAACAGTGAAACTAGCGTCTCTATAAATACTAGTTATAGATCTTAACTGAGAGGAGCAAATTTCAAACACATTAAATTTGAATGCACAAATACATATACATATTTGCAAAATAGACAATTAACTAAACCAATAAAAATACATAAATTTTTAAATGTAACATTTTAATTTTAAAGCACACCCTCCTTTCCTGCACTGATCCATAAATATGAATATAGATACATGTAAGGAACCCATTTAAACATCTTATTTTTCTGCCAACAATCGATATTGTACAGAGGAGGTGTACCTATACAGTACCGACTATTAGTGGAACCTATGAATGGCCGGTTCCCATTATGATGTGAGGAAGTGAAGATGCCGACAAGGTTGTCTGGTAGTTCCCTGTGCAGCTGGTGGGAAAAGCTTCTTCACTGAGCTTGGTAGACAATGAATTAGAACAATGCCAGCCAACTTGACCTCGAGCTTGTCAAGGAGCTCTGAGGAGGCAGACCCTCCATCTAACTCCGGGGCAGTCGATTGATAACCCGTTCCCCTTAAAACCCAATCACAAAAGCAACCTGTTCCCTTTATAAACAATCACAAAACCAACCCATTCCCCATAAAAACAATCTTAAAACCAACCCATTCCCCTTAAAACTCAATCACAAAACCTTTAAAAGAAATAACCAGAATGAATTCAGGATTCACCAAAAGGACATCACATTTGGACAATGGAATGTTTTATCTCTTTACCAAATGAGGGCGGCATCTACAGCAATTTGACTTAAGAAAATAGACAATTATTCCAATCCAGAAAATAAGATGGATTGGTAATCAGATCTTGGAAAAACGCATGGACCCTGTTTATTAAAGTTGCCATCCAAACCAACACATATTCAGGACTGGTTACATTGTGAATGGAAAAATGAGGCGATTAGTCATTGATTTCTAATCAGCCACCAAATTTGTGTTCTGAGAATAAAAGGAAGATTCTTCAATTATAGCCTCATCACCCTAGCTCCAACTGAGGTCTTGCAGGATGAGAAAAAAACATGAATTTTATGAAAGGCTTGATGAGTGCCCGAGGAAAGAAGTCAAAATAATCTTGGGATTTTAAAGTCAAAATTGTAAAAGATGATATCTTCAAGCCAACAATCAGCAAACATAATCTCCGCAAAGAGATTAATGAGAATGGAAGAAAGCTCATTAACTATGTCTCCAAAAATTTAGTAAAAGGAAGCACTTTCATTCCTGAAAAGGACTTCCCCAAAGGAGCTTGGAGATCGCTGTATAATACTATTGTCAATCAGATTGATCATGTCCTCATTAGCAGCCGACACAAGTCTAACTTGATAAGCTTGCGAAAGTAAAGCGGAGCAAGTATTGATACCTTATTGTTTCAAAAATAATGTGGAAGATTATTTAGTACAAGGAATGAGAGAGCCTAGATTCAAAAGAAATACAGTACTCTGAAGCTTAAAAAACCTGATACTTGCTTAAGATATCAGTCAGAACTGGGAAAAATTCTTATATAAACTAAAGGATCATTGGGATCGTTGAGCTGATAAAATCAAGAAGTCAGCTAAACTCACTCTTGGATTGAAGATCATCATGGTCTGACAATGAATGTGCACTTTGGTCTCAGAGGAAAAATGTAACCCATTGTAACATCATCAGTAAAAAATATACAAGAAGAGCTACAAAGGAATATCATAATAAAAGGAGATGAGAAGAGGAAAATAGGCTAAAGAAAAGCGCCTGGGCAAGGCAACAGCTCCAAGTACTTGAAGAATTCAGGAATTTTAATGAAACTAGAAACTTCTACAGAAGCAATAACGGTAGTAGAACTCCATTCAAGCCGAAAACTAAAGAAGTGAAGACTGGGAAGGATGATATATTGGATAGATGGGTGTGGTATTACAATCAAAAATTAAATTAAGGTGCAGAAGAAAATGAGTTGGACCAAATAGATGTCCTTAACTCAGACAATGATGTAATCGATTCCCTCCAGAATTTAAGGATGTTGTAAAAGCTATTGAAAAAATTAGGAATAATAAAGTACTAGGGGAAGATAGCATTTCTGCAGAACTTCTAAAGAAAGGGAGCGAAATCTTGTATAAAGAATTGTATGAACTAATCCTTTCTATATGAATCAAAGAGAGGATTTCAGATCAATGGAAGAAACATGCCATCTGCTTGATTGTCAGAACTATAAAGGAATTATGCTCCTCCAATATGCATACTAAGTGCTGTCTGATATTTTGTTCACAAAGCTCTTCATGTTTGCTGACAGAACAATTGGGAAGTATCAAACTGGTTTTCAGAGAGACCAATCAATAACCGACCAAATCTTCAGCCTTAAGATGATTTTGGAAAAAGTATAAGAAAAGAATGATGATATATCATCTATCTGCAGAGTTCCAATCAGTCTACGATAGCATAAAAAGATAAGGCTAGATACTACCAAATGTTCCATCAAAATTCAGACAGAGATTTCCAGTGAGTTCTCCACAAACAATTGGAAGACATATCTATTCCCTTAAGGAGACACACTTCAGTATTTCAATCCGAAATACTCGCAATAAATCATTGCGCTAGTACTCTTATAGAGGAAGGGCTCTCTGGTAGAAGAATCACCGTCTACACAGACAGCCAGGCTGCAATAGGGGCACTCAGTAGCCCCTTAACTCGTTCCAGAGTTGTTGATGACTGCTATGCAGGAATCAACGGACTCTCACGCACAAATAGAGTCAGAATTGAATGGGTGCCAGATCACTGCGGTAACACCAGCAACAAACATGCAGACAGACTTGCTAAGAATGGCTCTGAAACCATTCCTTTCACACTGGAGCCTGTGTATAGCAGTAGGCTAAGCTTTGCCAAGAGCACTATAAAGGCGGCCTTTGGATTAAAAGCCAAGCATTATTGGCTTAATAAAAGACTAAGACAGGCTAAGCTGTTCCTTGATGAACCCCATAGGGAATGAAGCGATGAACTGCTTTAGCTGAACAGGACCTCTCTTAGGATAATTACAGGGATCTGTAGGTCACTGTAGATTAAATAAACATATGTTTAACCTTAAGCTAATAGAGTCATCCTTGTATAGATTCAGCAATGCTGAGGATGAGACGGCCTATCATATTATTTGTTGGTGTGACCGGTTTGCACTGTTTAGGGTGGATCCCAAGCTGTGCAATCTGATCAAACCCTTAAGCTTATTAAGATTCTTTGAATCTACCAAACTTACGCTCTAATGAGCTTACCACAGTGCTGTGATACTGATTGCAGCACTGGCGTGTTTGTAATTGGTGCACAATAGGCCTTATTGGCCGCAGTGCTTTTGTACCAAATTAAAAAAAAAGTTCTCCGCGAACAAAGGGCTTAGGCAAGGAGACGTATTGGCTTGTCTGCTATTTAACTTACCTATTGAGAAAGTTGCTAGAGATTCTGGCATCCAAACCATTGCAATGGTATTGCAAATTGTGCAGTTATTAGCAAGCCTAGACGATATAGATATTGTTGCTAGTTTCTTTCTGCACTACAAAATGCTTTTCTTGACCTCTTGGAAGCTGCTTAAGTGATGGGCCTAACAATTAATCAAAACAAAACTAAGTACATGTGTACACATGACATGAAAACAACATATCCCATTGAAGGATTCATAGATTGGCCCCTTCAAGTTTCAGAAGGTAGACAGACCAGTTTACTTATTTAGGCTCTAGTTTTAGCTCAGAAAATATTTATTGTGATAAATAAAAGAATTTCCAGTGCCAATAGGATATATTTTGGGCTTCAGAAGCATCTCACCAGCCAGTTTATCTCAAGAAGAACAAATATATTTCTTTACAAAACATTGATCCATCCAGTTCTCATGTATGCATCAGAGATGGGTAATCTAAAGAAAGCCAAGGAGAATGAAATCCTCATTTTTGAGAGAACAATCCTTTGAAGAATATTTGTTCTAATCAAGGTTGGTGACCACTAGAGAAATGGAAAAATGCAGAAATATACAAGATTTTTGGAGAAGATATCAGGCTTATAAAGATAGGACATCTTCACTTGGCTGGTCATGTTTATCCAAATGAATATGGAAGATACTCCAAAATAATTCCTAGAAGGAAATCTCTACTGAGCAAGAAGTAGAGAACGGGAAAACTCAGAGGGGAGGACTATGCGAAGCAGGATGCCAAAACACTGCCAGGAATGAAAAACTGGAGAGTGGTAGCAAAGAACCAGAAGAAGAATATCTTATTTTAATATTTAAGGAATATGTTATTTTCTTGTTTAGTTATTTATTTTAGTAATAATTTTTTGTAGCAAATAATGAAATTTGTACTTTTTCAGGAAATATAAATATGGAATTTACTTGATTCTGTATTGACCACCAAATTTTAGTGTTTTGTACAGCTAGTAGTCTAAAGTTTAAAAAAAAAAATTCTTAATTTTCTTGTGCTATGTTCAACCTTTTCAAATTTAAACAGCACCCTCAGTCATTGAATTCTTGTCAAAAATTTTGTTGTTTTAATTAAATTAAGAAAACTAAGAAACATTTCTTATATTAATATTGTCAAGGTATAAACTGTTAAGGCTGTTATTCCAATGTTATTACTGGCCTAAGATACTATTATTAAAAAATAATCTTTTTAATATCAATTTATTTTATAACCAATTATAAATTGAATATTAACTATCTCTCACAGAATACCACGTCAAAGGAATACTGGTGTTGCTTGCTGCTCATTCTCTCCTCCATTGAGCTAAATAATGTAGAATCATAATTTTTATTAACTGGGAAACTATTTAAGTAATAACACAGGTTTTTAATCTAAATTCATAATCCATAAAAGATCAAGAAAGAGTGTTAGTAACTCTTCAAACATACAATTTGAACATTGGAACATGAACTTGGCCATCATTATTTTTAAAATAACTTAGACACAAATATCTACAATTGTGAACTGATGAGACAATTTTTTTTTCCCATTATAAAGTAGACAAAAATACTTGTTCGCTCTAAAGGGATTCAATCAGAGAAGTGAATGTAGGAAATAGATTTTTACTGTGTTTGCAAAGAACTTGAACCAACAGTAATTTATAATTTATTGTTAAATTATATTTTTAGGAAATATATAACAATACAATAATATAATTATTTTATTCTAGCTAACAGGATAAACCAGGAAAACATAGATTAGAGCATTATCTATAAACAACAAGTTATTATGCCACAATAGTAGAGACACAAATATGAAATATTTGCTCCATTCTCAGATTTTCAGGGATATTAATACTCCATTGTTCAAAATGGGCATTTTTCTGGCTACAATTCTGTTTGGGTATGATCACTTAACTGAAATAATATTTTCTTACTTGAGGATTTAATTTCTGTAAGTATACATACATAGCAACCTTCAAATTTCACACATATCATGAAATTTAGTGCAATAGAATCACTCATTAAGTTAACAAGGCCATTAAAAAAGTATAAAATGTTTAAAGTATTTGAAACCAAAAAATAGTAAGTTCATTGCAAAAAAAAAAAAAAAAAAATTTGTAACTTTCTTTCATAATAAAAATAAAAATCTGAACAGCTTCAATTTGTCACATCTCCAAGTATTAAAAGATAGCAGTGAAATACACACTACATACTTAACAAATCCAAAATTAATCAAAACCATTTCAAAACTAAGAATCTCAAGTAAATTAATTTAAAAAAATAATTATAGTATCTGTTGTTCATGCCAAGTTCAATGATTAATTTGTAAATGGTCTTAGTATTTAATTTAATTACATTTTTTTATTTGTACCCATGCAGTACATATACTGCATTTATGCCATTACAGTACATAAAATAATGAAGATATTTAGTTTAAGATTTGCAATAAAATCAAAGTGTATAAGATAAAAATATTTATATATAAAATATATATTCTTAAGTAGAGAGGGTGTTAACTTCTTGGAAAATGAGTTTTACATTAATTACAAATTTTGAAAAGGGAAATCATCTTTGAAAATGAAAATAATATAAGTAGAAACAAAAAATTGAATCTTTGAACTGCTGGAACTGAACCATTGGACTTCTTGAGCAATTTTTTTTCTAAAATCACTGAGTTATATGTATTTTATATCACGTGAGATATTGAAATATCATGAGTATGTGAAAAAAGAACAAAACATTTCATTTTGAATAAATCCTGAGATGAGCAGTTTAAACTTTGCAATTCACTTAATAATGTGATCATTGCGAAAATCAAATTTTAGTATCCATAATAATTTTCTTTATGTTAAAAATTGATACCTGAAGTTTTCCCATTGACTTTGTCAGAAATTCCTCTGATTGTGCCAGGGGTACCTTCTTCTAGCCTGGCATAAGATTCAACAAGTGACTTCTGTTTTTCTGAAAGATGTTTTGGAACATTTATTTTTATGTGAACATAATGATCCCCACTTCCTCCGGAGGGACGTTTTAAACCTTTACCACCAAGACGAATTCGGGTATGGGAACCTGTTCCAGGTGAAATCTATAAAAATCAACAATTAGTATTATATTAATTAAATTTTAAGAAAGAAAAATAGATTCTTACCTGAATGAAATGGTCTTCATAGACACCTTGTATTTTTATTGTACCACCAAGTAATGCTTGGGACAACGAAATTTCCGCATCTGTATGAACATCTGCTTCATCTCTTCGAAAATAATCAGACTTTTCAACTTGGAAAGTAACGAATAATTCTTTTTGCCCAACTGACATTCTTATTGTCTGCCCATCTTCAACACCTAGAAACAGAATAGTGTTAGAATAAAATTAGTATTCAGGTTCTAAATAAGAAACACAAGAAAGTTGAATAAATAACAAACCAGG
Organism: Halyomorpha halys; assembly: GCF_000696795.3. Taxonomy (NCBI): domain Eukaryota; kingdom Metazoa; phylum Arthropoda; class Insecta; order Hemiptera; family Pentatomidae; genus Halyomorpha; species Halyomorpha halys. Next base: position 1,563,666 of record NW_027112043.1, read on the forward strand.
TGGTACAGGGATGGTTATTTTCTTCCTTTGCACTGTGCTACCTTTGCCTTCACACTCGGTACAAGGAAACTTGATCATCATTTTTGTTCCATGGCAATATCTACAAGTTGATCTCATCATAAAAGGACCTATAATATTAAAGTAACAATACAAAATGAGTTCCATTATGATGAAAATAACTGCTCATACAAAATGCTTCAGCTATTTGAAAAAATTAACTAAATATTTTGCTTTCAAGATGATAAAAAAGTAGAAGTTATAAAATGACTGAAAAATAAATAAGAATAAATGAAAGAAAAACCACTATATACTCACCAGTTGATATGGTTTCAAAACCTGTTCCATTACAGTACGTACAACGAACTGGTCTTGTACCAGGTTCTGAACGACTACCATGACATTTTGTACATACTTCTACAACATTCACTAATATGTCTTTATTAACACCTCTTGCAGCTTGTGAAAAGGTAAGTTTTAATATAACCTAAAACCAATAGATAACTGGAATTAAAAACTTAAGAAATTTATGAATCATACAGTCAACAAGTGTTAAGTTAAATTTTAATGGAATGAGGAATCACAAATTACAAGTATACATGGATCAAATTTTAAAATGTTTAGAGTTATAGAGATTTTTTGGACAGTTCAAATGATGGTGGTATTGTATAACAAAAAACCATAAGATTTACATAGTTAAACTAAAGTTTAATCATAAATCTACAACATATTATGTTTTATAAAAAATGAATATTTTATATAAAATAAAATAAATTATATTTTGTATAGATTTTATATCTATACTATTATATAAAACTAAATTTTTTATTAGATTCAACATAAAAGTATCAAGAACCACCAGCCTGATTCAGAAAACTCCTTTTATGTTACATAGACTGTTTATTGAGGAAGCTTATAGAGCATTACCATACGACCAATAGAAACAGAGAAGTAATCGTTTAATGTAAAGCTTTCCTAGGTGTGTGACCATAAACATTCATCTATTACTGTATACGTACTATAAGGCTTGAGTCAACTTAAGAAAAAGAATGTTTTCTCTCTTATAGTTTATAGATGCTTTCTATAAAATCAGTTTTTTCTAGTTATTGTTGGTCTTCCCTAAATAATCTTCAGATTTTATTTTGTTAATCAGATTTCTCATGTCATGTACATTCCATCATGTATATGAAACTGCAGGTACCTTCCAAATTTAATTACTCTGTAAAATCACAATGAAATCCAGTGGCCTCATATCTTAATTTATCCTAAAAGCTCAGATCTTAAAAGACCATTTAATTGTTTCTTTTTGAAAATAAATTTGTTTTTCCAAACTGTTATTTAAACAATCCTTTCCATTCCTAAAATTGATGACCATCAATCAAAGTTTTTTGGGAACAAATAGTTGATTAAGTAAGAAAGAAAAATTTGCTGAAATTAGTACAAAACTTTCATAAATAACTCATTCAAAACAATATACAATTCAACTTGTATTTTCTTATGTATTGCAACGATTTCCCCTGTTTTAATACAGAAATAAAAATGCACAGTAGTATCAACATCCAACATTAAATCATTTTTTAAAACTAAAATATTAGTAGTTACATTTATATGTTTATTTAATTTTATTTATTGAAATTTACGCTAATAGTATATTCTTTAGAAAACATAATTATATCTAAATTATGTACTTAATTTCCATCATTATTTAATTTACCTCAACTTTATACACCATTATTCATTAATGGAACTAATATAGATCCAGACCTATTTTAAGGCCAAGGCATAACAATATTGCAAGTACAGTAGAGCCTAGCAAATCCAATCCTCCTGACCCCAATTCTAGGAACACCTAACCTCTAACTTCACTATAAAGATTGCTCTGAAAATATTAATTTAATTAAACCTCTCCTCTATTGTTTTCCTAGCCCTTCTTTCAGTCACTTTTAAACTAGGCCTGGTGAAATGAGATTATTTTACATCAGGAAAATGTGGAGAAACTTTGAAAATTAGTCATGCCTCGTAAAGGAAATTTTTGGTAAACAATGTTGAAAAACATGAAGAATCCACATCTACTGATATTTAGATGCAATATAGCTTCAGCAAGAGCCAGGAAATGAGGATTATGAGAAAAAAAATTAATTAATTACTGAGTTTATAAAAATTAGTTTTTTACTTTCTTTTAATATTATGCACATGTGAGCACATAGAGATTCTACTGTATTTTGATTTTAACTTGTCTGGTCTCTGACAGAGTTCTTATAGAAAGCATGGATAACTAAAGTTCACATTAAAACACATCATGTCATCAAAATAACTTCCTATAGTTAAAAATTACTGAGCAGTCTTATTCAAAATGAAATCTTACCTCTTCTGCTGATCCAAAACCAAACTTTGATTCAGCAAAATCATCAAATCCAAGGCCTCCTCCAAAAGGTGTTTCTCCAAATATCTTTCTGAAGAGTTCTTGAGGGTCAATAGTTGCTCGGTACTGCCAGTTAAATCCACCCATATCACCACGAGGCCCACCTCCACCACCTCCCATTCCCATCTGTTCAGAAGTTGTGCCCCATTGATCATACTGTTTCCTTTTGTTTTCGTCACTTAAAACCTGGGAGCAGAAAAGAGACTGTTACACTATGTTACTTTTGAGCTAATTACCAAAGATTCCATTTTTTTTTTAAAGGAACAAGTTCTAGGAATACAAACTAATCAGTGTGGACGGCCATATTGAGTCATTCATTTTATTTGAGGTGAAAAAATAAAATTACGGTAATTGTTTACCTCAGCTCTACCAAAATGACGGAAGTCCCTTTTTTCGAGACGAGAGTGTACTGGTGGTCCTGAACAGAGCCGACTATGGACGACTTAAGGTAGGTTACGAAATGAACCATCCTTTAAGAGGGATAATTTTCCCTCCACATTTACTCCTTTCTCCCTTTGTTAAAGGTTATCTTATAATACACCACGATTTTTGCCAGCAGTTGCTATTACTTCTTCTGACTTATAAATATTTTATAATATTCACTTATCTTTCCCTCCTCTGCGACACAACCCCTGATGAAGACCTGAAACTCAGGTCGAAACGTCGGCATAAAATAAATAAATATGTTTTTGTTTATTTATGTTGTTCTTTGCTGACCGCACCCCCCGACAAACTTCTTCAAGTATTTTATAATATATACGTTTACTTACTTCTTCTAACTTATAAATATTTATTATACTTTAGAAGAACTAAATTAGACTCTGTAACCTGAAAATAGATCGGAAGCATTTATTTTATTTGGTACTTTTTTAATAAGAAAAGAAAATCGTTTAATAGTTAATCTGACTAGAATAACAAGGTTCTCTTGAGCTGTAAATTAATAAGAATAAGAAAATTGTTTAATGGTTAATCTGAATATAATAATAAGGGTCTCTTGAGCTGTAAATTAATAACAATAACAAAAACTTTTTATAACAAATTCATGAGATATATATATTTTTTTTTTATCTTTCTATTTATGCCCGCACCTGTCAAATACAAAATTGACAATCAGCGGACTGCCTGACTGTTATATTAATTAAACAAATAGCATATTAGTCCACCCCTAACCATCTTCTCCTCATATATATTATACAGGGTCAACAATCATCTCATAATATTATATTTGTTAAAGAGGGAAAATATAAAGGGAATATATATTGGGTTTAAAAGATAAAATTGTATTTAGATATATGGATAAATAACGGAGACAAAATGAATTAAAAAAGGATGAAAAAATAATGAAAAAGTAGAAACAAAAAAGTATGTGTTACTATAATTTATTTTAAATTTACTATACCATGCCTATTTATTATTAGAACCAAAACAATTGACTAAATTGGTATTAATATGACTTCAAAAGCTTAAGTAGTTGTGATTGTTTTATAACTGATATCCATAGATTTGTAGCATTTAATATGACTTGTGGTAACACCATAAGTTCCTGTCTAAAGATAATTTGTTTTTTAAATATTTTTCCACAACTGATGAAAATATCGATAGAAAGCATACATGGGTTCATTTAATTTCCAGTTAGTGTGTTAGATTCATAAGTAAAAATATAATAAAAACAAGAGGATAACTTTAATGATTTTTTCCCAATTTATTTATACCAGATAACCACACAAAAATAGACAAAGGAATAGTTCATGCAAGATAATTTTTTTAATATGTAAGTTATTAGTATATATTAAAAAAAAACAATATTTTTGTAATCTGAAATGTGTGTTAGCATTATTTTATTAAAATAAAATATTTTTGACATACCATTACATATGATTTTTTAGTATTTTAAATGCAAATTTGTTGCTATATTACTATTTTATATCAAACACTCTCTTCTTGAGAGTTTAATTGTTTTGTGTACTTAACTTTTCCTGGTTTTCAATAGTCTTAATAAACCTGATAATTTATTGAAACTTCATATACTTATCTTAAGATATTAAATGATATATTTGTAAGGAACTAAAACTATTTTTGTTATTGTTTTTATTTTTACCTAAATCATACTATAAATACACTAATAACGCACATTGTCTTGCATAAACTATTTCAGATTACAAAAATATTGTTTTTTTTTATAAATCTATGGATATCAGTTATAAAACAATCACTAACTATTTAAGCTTTTGAAGTAATATTTATACCAATTTAGACAATTGTTTTGATTCAAATAATAAATAGGCATGGTATAGTAAACTTAAAATAAATTATAGTAACATACTTTTTTGTTTCTACATTTTTATTATTTTTTCATCTTTTTTTATTTATTTTGTCCTCATTATTTATCCATATATCTAAATACAATTTTTTCCTTGTCGTCCATAGTCGGGTCCGCCATTTTGGGGGAGCTGAGGTATTCAATTACCAAAATTACTCCCTCTGTTATCAATTTCTTTAATGCAAGTGATAAATTATAAGTTGAATCGACTTGGTTAAAAAAATAAAGACCTGAATAAATGCATAAAATAAAATAACACAAGTGATGATCTAAAAATAATAAAACATGTTGATAATATAAATACTATATTTCGCTAAATAGAGAATATTAGTGTACCTCATAAGCTTCAGAAACTTCTTGAAACTTTTTTGCAGCATTGGGATCATTCTTATTTGTGTCTGGATGATACTTCTTAGCTAACTGGTAATAAGCTTTTTTTATGTCTTTAGAAGAACTATTCCTACTAATTCCTAAGATTTCATAATAATCCCTCTTCAATAGGGGTCTACTGGTATGAAAGCTTTTAGAATTACAACCATCTGTAGAATGGGCCAAAAAAGCTGCAAACAATAAAAAAATAAATAATAAAATAAAATAAAAACCAACTTTCAAAAAATGAGGGAAAAAAGTAGTTTATTGAGCTAATATGCTTACAATCTGACATTTATGTTCGACGAATAATATCAATCCTATATTAAAAAAATATCATCTTATGCATCAAATAATAATAAGACAACCCACACAAAGTGGCATCAGCTTAAGGCTACATATTCCTCTCTTTAAACTTAAAATGGTTATCATTAATACCAAACAAGTACAGTGATTGGCAATAGTAGACGAATTACAGAGATAATACATAGGTATTTTAGTATATAAGTTCAATGGCAGTCTACTTCTGTGATAACATTACAAATGTAAAAAATATTTATCAATCTACAACATAACCAAATTCTTTGTTTTTTAAATTATCATCTTAAACTAATTTGGTTGATTACTGCCCCCATGGCATTTCAAGGAAATTACTATTAAATAATGTTTTTATTTTAATGATTTGTTTATTAACTATTTGCACTCCTGCCTAATGAGCCATATAATTAACACCAATAAAATGAGCAGTTAGCATTCAAAGGCAACTGCTCATTCAGAAAATGTATTCCAAATTAGCCAGCTAAATACGGCATCAAAACATTCACAATGGTAGATGCTAATACAGTAGGTATATAAATTCAACTAAGAAATACACGAATGAAGATAAGATGGTTGAGGGATGTGGCCGGAGAATAAGACAAATAAGTTAAAGACTTATTTATTAGTGCCAATGTTTCGGCAAGAATTTCTAGCCTTCATCAAGGCTAAAAACAAAAAACAAGATAACAACCAATGAATAGAAGGATATATAGAATGATCAAAGTAAATAATTGTACAGAATGAAAATAGATTAAAATAAAGTATTGAAAGACATGGGAAATAAAATGTATATATAGGTAATTAAATATGGAAGAAAAATAAAATAATTAAGGAAATAAAAATATAAAGTTATATAGTGCAAAGAAACAACAAAGTATGAATATTTTAATTTAATAATAATTGAAAAATTAAAGTTATGGAAAAACAAAGAAAATATATTTTCTTTCTCTTTGTTTTTCCATAACTGATTTCTTTAATCATTCTATATATTCTTTTATTCATTGGTAGTTATCTTGTTCTTTGTTTTTAGCCCAGATAAAGGCTAGAAATTCAGGCCAAAACATTGGCACTATTAAATAAGTTTTGTCAACTTATTTGTGTTATTCTCTGACCGCACCCCCAACCATCTTCTCCACTTATATATCATCCACAGTCAACTACCTTCTCTTCATTTACAATATATGATGTTGGTCGACCAGATAAATTGTACAGGTTAAGAACAATTCTAGGTACAAGATCAGACTGTCACTCAGCCATTGCAGAGGGGTTTGGACATATAAACAATGAAAAAATGGTTGAGCATTGTCATCGGTTATAACTTGACACCATAAAGTGATTTATATTTATGCAAATTGAGGCCTGACTTCAACTTAAAAGGATCTATTGGGTTTGTTTATTCCTTTTGACCAAGCAGGAATCAACAGCTATGATCCAACTAAAGCAAAAATAATAATAGTATAGGTTATAACCAACTTCAATAGAACATTGAATATATAGCTACCAGCAATGTAAGAGTGAAATTGGGAGTGGACCTATGGCTTCATTGGTGGAACCAGAAAAGGCTTTTACAGAAATATAATAGGAGACAATCAGCTTAACATTATTTCAATGTTCAAAACATTACTATAAACCAAAGGTCTAATGTATGTTAGTACCCTTTGTAAAAACCAAACTGAAATTTCAAAGGATTTTCAACCTAACAAAGATTTGTGTGAACCATTTTATAACCACAATAAAACTGAAGTCAATTTACTTGATTAGTTAATTGAAAAATATTGCCTAAAATAAAAGTCGATTCCCAATGGTTTTTCAACCTCTTAAATGCTTAAGCAATTAAAAAATCGAACAGATATGTAGTTAATAGAAACACGTTCCACAATTGAGCATGGGAAATTCTTGAACCTCAAATTGAACACAGGTCAACAATGGAATTAAAGCGTCAAGCATATATCCTTCTTAGTACTTCAATGTCTAAGACAAGAAAATCAGCCTTTACATAAGGAAGAAAATAATGTGAAAAGCTACTGATTATTTCAAAAGTGTTTGCCTAAATAGTATTTAAGTATTTGTATTTTGTAGTAAGTCTATGTTTTTTCTGCCAGGTAAAAATTTTTATTTTATTCTATACTTTTAACATTCAGTAAGTGATTTTTGTTTTTATATAACCCTAAAACAATATAATTAATTACTCCTTAGTTGCTTACTGATATCAATGAGTAAATTCTACTCCTAAAGTACAAGCTAGTTGTATAAAATGACAATATAAGCACACATCAAATTTTAAGCATCTTTAAAAATAGTTTATGAACTGATTTACTCAAATAATGTCATTTTGAGATATAAAGATTGTCTGAATTAGAACTGTGTATGATATGGGGCTGAAAAAGAGAATCGCACAGGTTGACCCAATGAGATGGGTTATCACGTAATCAATCGAGGAAAAATTGTGGATATGAGGTGGATAGTCCCTTGTATCAACAATTTTTTTATTCTAATGGGTTTGGCTAAATACCCTCTCAGTTTCAGTCAAATTCAATGCCTTTCGTCATTAATTTTTAAATTAACTTTCTGTTCCAAGTGGCAAATATTGGTACATAGAACTCACAAACAATTGACATCACTGAAGCAGATTTACTAAACAATAAAATGTAATCATTGGTAATGTTGAGTTAAAGTTACACCTGCAAAAAGCAGAGTAACAGTAAGAATGAGTAAATATTAATCACTAATGTTTTTAATTTACTTAATATTAACCATGAGGATGTTGGAGATTTGCTGTCACTGGACCAGAAATTTGGATAAGGGATACATAGATGGTCATTCACCACTCTGAAAAGAGGATACTCTTCAGTAATGAGAGGAGTTGAGATATCATGAGGAATAAATTTTAATATATTTCGTGGCTTACTTCAATACTCTTTTTGTTTTTCAAAGCCTTTCTGATATGATATTAAAATAGACCATAAAGTTAATAACTGAGCAAACAAGTTAATTATAGAATACTAAAAACAAACAAAAATCTATTGATGACAGTAGTCACCTAAACAGCCATTTGTGTAAGAACTGGAGCTCAACTACTCCAAGTTAAAACCTTTTATTAAGCAGAATCTATGATAGTCTTAATCTCACAAACTTGACATACACTTTCTTCTATGTTACTCAATAATCTATTCAAAAAAGATTTAAATAATGTCCAATACAAAATGATAAATACATCTTTAGAAGGAAAACCTAAATTTTGTTCATGGGAGTTGAATATTAACATGGTATTACATTAATTTAGAAAAATTATGATAATAACAAGGATAATTGACGATACATTTCATCAAATGAAGAGATTCTACAAATCGTATGATGACTGAAATTACCATTTCGAAATTCGTTGGTGACATTTCATTAGATGAAAATTAAAAGCGAATTTCGTTAAATATCGTAACCTTCTCTGCTTACTTACCTACAATGCAATTGTTATATTTTCTTGGTTTTCGAAACAGGAAACTGCTCGTTAGTCTTGGATCACAGCACTTATGAATAAAACGAATGTGTACTTGGTTACTTAAATTCAAAAAACTAAAATTTACATGCTTAAATCGAAAATAATTGCACAACGGCCTCGTGGCGGCCATGATGATAACTGAATCACTACCAACTTATCAAAAAAAAAAGTCCCGTTTCGATGCATTTCATTAGTCTTTGTTATCAACTGGCCTCGAAATATGGAATCACTGTCGAAGTGAACGTAGTTAGGGTTGTATTGGATTTATAATGGACTGTCTATAAGATTAATAATGCTATAAAAATTAAGAGTTTTTTTCCTTTTAAGTATTTTTTGACGACAAGAAATGGCTTCCAAAGATGTTACAGTTTATTTAAGTTCTATCAATGAAGTATGTATCTGTCACTGAAATTTTTGTGTAATATTTTAATCTCTGAATATTTATTGATTTTTTAGTTTCTTAATTGTTTGTATTACTACTAATGTTTTTAGTGATTTATGTAGGCCATTTTCATATTTATATCATCAAGTCCTATAAATAATTTGTTATTAACTTTTTAAGCATGAACCAGTTGATAGATCAGAACAACAGTCAACTGTCCTTAATTCATTGGAAAGAGTTCAGTTTACAATGGAAGCTACTGAAAGAGGTCCTCCACCTACATATGAAGAAGCAATGGATCCATCGAGTTAGTTTATTTCCAGTATTGTTTTTAGTGCTTGTTCCCTTCCAAATTCATTGTACTCAAGCAAGACTTTTCATTATTTTAGGAGCTCCACCACCTTCATATGAGTCAGTGATAGGCAGAGTTAGGGAGGTACATAAACAGTCTTCTGGAACGATAGATTTTTTAAAGAAGCTGATTATTTTGCTTGTTGGTACTAGTAAGTTTTGATGATATTTAAAATCTAGTATATAGTGTTGTAGATTATTTATTTTCAAATTTTGAAATTATTGTTTCTGTTTCCAGTTGGCTGTACTATAGCAATTGGTATCACAATATTTGTACCAGTGGCGATGTTCCTAATTGGATTACATTATTTGAATGAATGCCCTGTAAACGTGTTTATTCCAATTTACTTGCTCGTGGGAGGTAAGTCTTAAACACAGTATTAAACTTACATTTTTTTCATACTTACCTGCTTATTGGATTTAGAATGTGTTTGCTTTATCTTTCTGCCTCTCATCTCTGACTTAGTATTTGTCAGAATAAAATTGTTATTTGTACATCTTAAAACTGCTGAAGGGATTCAGAATGGAACCCGTTATAGAACCATATGTGCTTCAGTATAAAAGTGGCCCTCAACTATAACTCCACTCCAACTACTCTAAACCATGTGTAGACTAACTGTAGTATCTGAGCTGAAGAAAATTTTAAGACCCCATTAATGATGACTCGACTCCATATATTCCATCTTTTTACTGACAGCTAGTAATTCATGCTCATTTGTAGTAGGTATTTTATAATATGAAGAAGATGGTCAGGGCTGGGGTCAAGAAAAAATTTAATATAGTTCTCAACTATTTCTTCATTGTTGACATTCCAACCCACAGTGTAGGTCTTCATCTGGGCTAATATGATAGTTGGAGATGTAAACAACGGACTCAAGTCAATTGAGAACTATTTTTTGTTTCTTCTTGACCTCAGCCCTGACCATCTCCTTTGTATTCACTTACAGTCAGTCATTTACGTATTTTATAATATTTACTGGCCACAAATATTTCAATGTATAGATTAATGCAACTCTCTATCATTATTGGATTATAAATAGTATATCTACAATATAGAATTAACATCCAAAATTAGTGGAAATAGAAAGGATCTTAGAAATTATAAATTTAATAATAATGTTTATTTCATTTTAATTAATTTTTTAGAAACATGAAATTGTTAAGATGAAAGATATAGATCTTCAAGTGATATTCAATTTCTCAAAGAAAAATATCAATACCATGATCTGCTATTCCCTGTTTTTAAAATTAATCTTCAAATTGAAACTTTGATTTTGTAGTTTTTTACTATTAATGTAATTATGTAATATAAACTTTCATAAATAATTCAGAATAATAATTTGAAGGAAGTATGTAGTAAGAAAGAATAACGGGGGATAATGTTCCAAGGTGCTGTTTAAACATGCATCATATTCAGAAAAATATAGTATAAATGTAAAAACAATAATTTAAGGAGATTGGAACAATTGTATACGATGATATACTAAAGATAAAAGATTATATAAAGAAGAGAGATAAAAAAGTATATATCTACAATTTTTAACAAAAGATAATTAGATACGAGTACATGAAATATATAAAGGAGTATACAATAAACAAATATATAGTAAATAGAAAGATCATACAATGAAGATGGATTATACAATAGACTCAATATTTCATAAATAAAATAATTTATCATGAATTATATATGTCAGAATTTATTGTCACAAGTTTTTTCTATTTGACCACCAAATTGTATTAAAAGCATGTTGATGTATGTATTGTAAATTATGATCATTAATCTTTGATTTACTTTTTGTTTAAGGTTTTGTTGGTGTTCTCAAGCAAGTTTTGCAAATATTGTACAGAGTAAAACGTGCTCGGAATAGGAATGACAATGAAGAAGAGCCTAGATCTTCCTTTCAATCAGTGATAACTTGCTTCATGCTTTCTTGGTTTTTTTTAGGTAATTATTGACACATTTTTAAAATATTTAATGAAAGTATTATTATTAAGTAATGGGGACTATTAATAAAGAATAATGGCATATGTCACATTTAGATTATTAAATCTTGTTACTTTTCTGTACCATATAATGGGACATGTAATGTATCATGGAAACCAGCGATTAACATTGAACTTGTTTTTTATAAAGAATTCATTAACACAAGAACTCTTCCTTTTTAAACTTCTTTTTATTAATATATCAACAACAATGTTTCAGGGCCATGGCCCCATCATCAGATACTCTACAATACAAATTAACACAATTCATAGTATGCATACAACAATGCGATTATTCAACAACAAAAATCTATTTAAATAAAACTTTTCCTCCCTGGAACATCTATAGTCCAATCCATCACCAAAACTCATCTTACTTGTACATTAAGTATTTTTGACTTATTTTCCGTGGTTCTTTAGAGAAAAAAGTGGAATAATTGTCACAAATGGTATGTCTAGGAATCATGCGAATAAATCTTTTATTAATTTCATGGTAGCTTCCGCTGCCATGCTCTTGGAAAGTGCCTTAATCTGCTTTTGCATTAGAAATTGCCTTAATCTGCTTGGAATAAGAGTCAAGAACTATCAGCTAATATCTTCCTCATATCGGCTCAGCATGATCAAAATGTTATCATTGCCAGTGCCCCCCTCCCCAGTCATTCCCATGATATCATACAAGCATTTGGCGGGATGGCCTTATTATCTAAACACCTTTGACTGATCCTTGTGTGATCTTCAATATCACTATCCTATCTGGACCACCACATTTATGAACATGTTGAAGATATACCCTTGACTATCCTGAGATGAGATCAATGCACCTTCTTCAGGACTCTGTCCTAGTTGCTTGGAGATTATCACTCTATATTCCCATATCAATAAACCTTCCAATTGTAATTTGTCGCATTCAAAAAGTTAAATATTTTAATAAACTCTTTATCTCTTCTGGTTTTTATTAATTTTCTATCTCTTGCAAAATAGCCATATAAACAATGGTTGAATCATCATTGCTGCATGCATAATTTAAAAATATTTCTTTGTAAGTATCCATAGTGGTCGTAGGTAGGGAAGGGCCAGTGATCACTTTATTCTTATTTATGTCGTAGCTTCTGGGATGTTTTTGTATTATCAGCTCTAAGAATCATTTGTGGCATATTTCTTTAGTAAAAACTAGTTTTGTCTACTTTTATACTCTTTTAAAATTATTCTCTCATTTTGGTTAAATTCCCATTTTAACTTTTTAATACAATTATTTTTGCTTTTTGAAGGAAGATAGTTGACCGTATGAAGTTGATTGTAGGAAGAGTCCGGGTGGCAGTCAGTAAAGATACAAAATAGTTGTTTAAATAAATAATTTAAATTTTATCCATTATAGTCTCAAAACCTTTTATTTTCTTAGCAAGTCCGACGTTTTGGCAAATTCGGCCATCCTCAGGGATAATCTATCACAAAACAGCTTTTATTACATTTATGATCCTCAACAATTCAAAATACTTAACAATATTATTTATAATTTATCTTACATGAATACAATTTTTGAACCAAATATTTTAAAAATAACTACATGCAGGCTATTCTGGCCAGGTCAATTCAATTTCTATATATATATTATGTTAAATTTTGACAAATAAGTGGCAGTGATAAAGAATTTTAATTTTTGTTTTATTGTGAAAATTGACTAATTAAGTAATTAGACATAATGTAGGATATGCTTATTAACAAAAAAATATGTTTACCCAATGTTTTAATGTTTCATAGAAATTGTTGTTTTGACCTGGGCAGAATACCCTGCAGGAAGTTGTGTTTTAAAATTATTTGGTTCAAAAATTGTATTAAGGTAAGATAAATTATAAATAATATTGTTAAGTATTTTGAATTGTTGAGGATCATAGATGTACTAAAAGCTGTTTATTTAAAGATTAGCCCTGAGGATGGCCGAATTTGCCAAAACGTCGGACTTATTAAGAAAATAAAAGGTTTTGAGACTATAATGGATAACATTTAAATTATTTATTTAAAAAACATTAACCAGTCTCAAGAAAGTATTTAAGATTATAAATAAAATGATACAAAATAGATTTAGTTAACATTAAATAGGTTTTGAACCTTTAACCTTTAACCTTTAAAATTAAATAGGTTTTGAACATCTACTACTTTGAACCTTTATTCCCTGCCAGCTGGACTATTAATGTTTAATTTTTTTTTTTTTTTTTTTTACTAATTGTTAAAAAAACTTTTGAAAAAAAAATAACCAAAATGATAAGCACATTTTGTGTTCTGTATTTATATAACTTCAATACTTTAATTCATTTATTTATTATAGAGCTATATTTTAAGCAGTTCATTTTGTTCATGTATTTTCCAGGATCTTATTGGGTCTATAAAGAATATAAACCAAACTACGATCCTCGTGAGGGTCCTTACTGTAACAAAACAGTGTATCTTTTTGCTTTCTGGCAAATTACTATAGTGTACGTTACTCTTAGTTTACTCACTTTTTGTTTGTGTTCAATTAGCTTATGTGTTATTACATTTGCTCATTCTCAAATGCGCATGAACCAGCTAGACAATTCATCGTCCCCATAAACTTGAGATTGGTAGCTGGTAAGTATATTAAATAACTTGAACATTGAAATATATTTTTGTTACTTGTTTCGGACAGTTTTCTTATTTAAAAGAAAATTTGCAGTTATTTCTCATATCCTTATAGGCATAATGAATTATAATTTTTGTAATTATTACCTTAACCATAACTTTTCTCCCTCTGTACCAAATATGTTTTGTTTTATCTATCTAAGTAATGTTTGATTAATAAAGCTACAGTATTTAATATTGTTTATTTTCATATAGTTTTGAAATTAAGAACAATAGTCAGAAAAATATTGAAGTTAGTAGATTTAATATTAATATATCTCACAAACTTTAGTGCTGTCTTTTTCTGTATCAGAAACTTCATCATTACATTGAAGGTTTATATTAGATTTACATGGCATTTTTCTTTCACATTCAGAGATTTTGAGTTTAACCATGGTATAAAATAATTAAATGCATGCTTGTAAATAAATTTAAAACTATTTAAGGATATGACTGTATTAAAATTCTTAAAAATTGTTAAGAATTAAAAAGAAAAATCTACATAAAAACTCAATTGTATAAATTATTAAAGAAGTTTGAAAAAAAAAATATTAATGTAATAATGGATTGTAAATTGTTATTAAATTAAATAAATAGGCTTTTCTTTAGTCAACTCTTTACTATTAGTGTTTTCTATTAAAAAGGAAAATAAGGTTTTCCTGCTTTGCTTAGTTCCATGGTTGATTAGTATTTTTCAGCCATTTTTATCGTTAATATAATTGGCCGTTTGTAAAGGAAATTAAAATAACAGGCAGTTAAGAAAAAATAAATGTAGAAATTAAATTTTTTGTAATTAGATAATAAAAATTGGGAATTTAAAAATTATTTTTCAATATTCCGCAGTTGTTTGTGGAATGAAAAA
>NW_027112043.1:1579887-1585595 GCF_000696795.3 Halyomorpha halys
TTCATTTATATATATTTATATATATTAATGATAGGTTTTCAGGGCTTTTTTTAAATTACCCACCTTCAACATGTTCCATTACTTTTTCTTTGCAGAATAGTTTCTTTACAGAAAGCTTGTTTGGTATATAATATCTATTATATCTATCTAGCCCTTCTAATTTTTAAAAATAAGGTTTTTAGTAGTGATTGAAATTAAATTTTTTGTTAATTTTTATTTTTTTAAAAACCTTAGAAAATTGTTTCTAGTAATTAAATACCTTTATAGTACTAATTACTATAGTAGAGCCTTAAAATATTTGCTAATTTCACCTTCTCATTAAACTATACTCATTTTCTGCACCCAGGTATAAATGTTACCATTAGCATATTTTATATTGCATAAATTATAAAAATTTAAATTGATAAGATATAAAATTTACCTGGTGTAAATGAGGAATTTTCTATCAAAAGTCAATATATCAACCTTTGACATGTTATTATTAAAGATTATCAAGGGGGCATCTTGTGTAAATAAGTTAAATTTTAAATGAAAATTTTGATTTGTAACACCTTTTTAACTGGAGAAAATTTAAATTTTAAATTCAACTGAATAAGTTTTGGTGTAGAATTTTCATTTGTCAAAATACTTTTACTTTACATAGTTCTGATTACTAACATTCTGATGTATAACTCCTGAAGTATATGTGTATGTGCATATATATTTGATAATTAACATTTTAAATAAAAATGTCTAAATGCCTCCTAGTTACTTAATCAGTATCCCTTGAAATGCCAGAATCAAAGACAATGATGTTTTCATTTTACTAAATTAAATATTTTATATATTCTGAGGGTTTTTTATATCTATTTAGATGGGGATCCATCTATAATTATAATTATAACACTGAATTTCCTGTCATAAATCTGGTATCAAAGGCTGAAAGGTACTCTCAGACCAACAGTATCAGTCTGTCTTTCTACTACTGTTCCTGCTAGCTGACACTAAAATTCAATCAGCTGGACAGATTAAATTTGACTAGACGGACTGACGCCCTTGGTCTAGGTGTCTCCTTAAACCTTTATTACAAGATGACCGAAAATTAAATATTATTATTAATGAGGTTTACTAATTTTTAAATTCTTTTTTGTTTCATTTATACTATTATTTTTAAAAAGTTTTTATTTTTACCATTACAGCATGGTCCCTTGCCAATTAGGTTTATCTTTAGCCCTAAAATATCTTTTATGTTTCTACCCTCACCATCTGTTGACTATTTTTTTCTATGGAAGCCACCTAATGCACTCAGTCCCTCATGGTTATACTCTCATAGTGTATTTGTTAACTAAATGTAGGGTCAAACATTTTTAGCTGATTTCTTATCTATAAGATTAATTATGTCTAAGTAAAATTTAAGTTGTAAACCCTCATTTTTGTATCATGGACTTGACTCAATAATGAATACTGCATTACAAAGAAACTTTGCTATTAAAATTATACCTCAAATATATAATCAAAAGCTTCCTTCTTTTTTTTTTTTTTTTTTTTTTTAATGTCAAATACTGACCAATTAATTAAAATTTATAATGCACAATTGATCTATTGGGGCCTTATATTGCTAATATAATGCCTATCGACTGAGTAAGGAGTTTCAATAACAGATGCTCAACTGCTAAGGTATTAAAATATATTTTTATTAAATGTAAATAATTTGAAGGTTTTATCAACATCCTTTTTGTATTAATTGTACAGTTGAATTGTAATGTTATTTTGTTTGTTCTTTGTTTCACTTCTGAATTAATCATTAAGACCTAATTTTTTGTGAAATTATAAATTATGTCATTTGTATATTATTATTCTCAATATGTTATTTTATATTTTCCATGTTCTAGTTAAATTTAATGCTTTAGAAGGTAAGATAACTAAAATTGCAACATGCCTCTTTTAATATCTTAATTATTGATGTAATTAGTCATTTTCGTGAGTTTCTTTTTATTATTTATTTTTTTTTAAAATTTTTTAGAAATAATTTTTACTTGACTGCATTTAACAAGTTGCAGCTTTTAACAACTTTTTGCTGCTTACTGGATACAAAATTCTCAAATTAATCTCTGATCTTTTCTACCACTTCTTTCTCATTTAAACTGAATATTTCTGATTCATAATAAATGCTAATGTAACCATATAGCAGTGGTTCCTAAAGTCCCCCAAGCATACGCCACTCAATTCATTTTTCTCTTCTATAAATGATGATGACCTTGCGAATTCTACACTAAAAAAGGAAGAAATTACATTATATTTCTAAAAATAAATAAATAAGCAGATTAGTTTAACTTAAATTCTTTCTTTCTTTTGTATGGTCCAAATTAAGATTTTCATTCTCTGTAGCCCTCTTAATTCTCAGATCAAAACACTGGCTAGATTGATATACTTCCATGTTCAGTAAAAAAATTAGAAACAAATACAACTAATAGAAATTTGAATCAATAAATCCGACAGTATACATCTATTTCTAACAATCCAGCAACTAAACCAATGGTAAACTAATATAATTTTCATTAGTTTTGGTTTGATTGTTTGTAAGAAATGAATTTAGTTGTCTATTTAGCTCTATCATTAAAAGAGCGTTTAGTTTATCAGAAATATTGTTAAGGAGTTGTCGATAGATCTAAATTTCCTTATGCCTCTAATCCTTAAATAAACCTTCTTTTTTTTTAAATGCAAATTCAGTGCATACTATTAAGTTTCCTCTAATTAATACTTTTAAAGAATTTATTGATTGAAATTTGCCAATGTAATGATTGGCAAAATTCTAGCAAAATCAGGATCAATCATTATGAAATTCAACCCTTTGACAAATTAAAAATCTAATTAGAACTATATCAAAGCAAGACATTTCATTCTTTTTACTTCCTTTATTCTACTGAATTGTATGTGATCCATGAATCCTAACACTTATAAACCATTCTAGTCAAACCTATAATATTCAAAACGTTCTAGTGAAAAAAAAATAACAAATACAAATTGAATGAAATCTATTAACTCAGAATCTTTTTGAAGAACAAATCAAGAACTGAAAAAAAAATTAATAATTTGGTAAAATTGCCTACACATCTTAATGATAATTTCATAGTGAAATTGTCTTGATGCCTTTGCTAGTTCAATGATGACCAGACCCTCCTAAGCATATGTATTTAATTTAAAAATGTAAATAATGAATGAAATTGCAGTTAGATTAAATGCATATAGAAAATTACCCATTGTCTGTTACCTCTGATTTCACCTATTGAACTCTGTTATGTTATGACTATTATTTTTAATTTTGATATATACATATAAAATCTTATTGTTAGGTAAAAGAAAAAAGTAAAAAAGACTAGAACTGAAATCACTTGACTAAAAAAAAAATGGAAATATCGGCAGGTTGTATATGAGCAATCAAAGTAAATCATTTTTATTCACTTTGTTTTGCTGTTAGCTGTTCTCTTTTGTTTTTGTTTTTTTTGTTTTTTGTAAATTTATTTAGTGTTCTGATTTTTGTTTTGTAATTAATTTTTACTTGTCTGTCATTTTTTCCATTTAAATTTTTTTTAGGTGTGCCCTGTCCAATTTTGTAATAACTAAATAATTGTTGTAATACTGTGGAATATATATATGTATGTATGTATATGTATTTTATTTATTTTCTTCATTATAAAGTGATATAACTGACTATATGAGTGGTTGCCAACCTGTAGAAGCCTGTGAACCACTAAGACAGGATGAACCAATTACAAATCATTCTCACTTTGAACTTGGGCCATTAGTCGCTTGAAAATACATTTTGATGAACTTTTATTGTGAATTTGCCTGTTAGAATGTGTCAACTAACACTCAAACATGAGGAACCGGTTGGGAACCACTGGTCTATATGAGGTGCCATTGTAGTAAAGTAGTAAAATAAGTAGTAACTTACAGATGTAACAAATAAAAAATTAGAATTTGAAAAAGGTGTTTATGTATGTATGTTTTGTGCTGTATGACAAACAGGTATTTAGCTATTCAGAAATTCAGTAATATTGTACATGTATATAGTCCTATATTCTATGTGGTAATAAACAATAATTTTTCATTATTATCCGTATGTAGATAAGAAATACAAAATTTATTCAGTTTTAAATTTATTATCTAAGGTTACTAGTCACTTTATGACTTATTTAGTTAATTCAAAATATATAGTTTAAGTTAATTTTTATCTTCTATATATTAGTTTTTATTAATAACTTGTATGGTCCTAAACATGAATAAGACTGATGATTGATGAAATGTTATAATGGTATGGATAGATTATTGTAAGCAGAATGTTGACTATAATTATTTTATCCATGTTTTCTTCTGTTTTATTTTAATTTTGTAAATACGGATAGAATATTTTTAATTTAGCTTATTTTTGTCTGGCATAGTAACTGCAAATTATTTTTGGTACATAACATACTATATATTTTTATTATTAGAAACTTTTTCTGGCATTATTAGTCTCTATTGTTAATGAACTTTATATAAAGGGAAAAAAAACACATTAATATCTAAATTTTGTTTTTATCATATTTCCTTCCATAAAGTTCCAATCGATTTTATTACATTATCAGTTGTTGGAATGGGTGATAAGTTATTTTTCAGTGCATGAATTAAACTAAGTAAACAAATGTATATATAAATAATATGGAACTAAATATATGAGAGGGAAGTCTAAATGATAATTAAAATGTTGAAAAGAAATACTAAGTAAAATATGATCAGTAAATAATATTTCTGTTTAAGTTTCTCATTTTTGTTCATTTTTTATTAATTTCATTATTTTATTCACTGCACCATTTGTTTTTCTGTATGAACTAAATTTTAATTAGTACTTCCAATTAATTTCTTGTTTTTCATCAATGTATTTATTTTTTAACCTTCTCTTTATTTTTTTATATAGGTATTTGTTTCCCTAGTTTAATTCAAACAGAAAAAAAAATTATCTCCATTCTTACCAGCCACCCTACTTCCTGTTAGCTTCACACACCCTCTTACACACTACTCAATTCCAGTGAGGAGGTTTGATAACTGTGTTTTTTATAATATAAATGTTTAATGATTTTTTCTTTATTTTAGAAATTATACAAAACAAACCAACGTTTTGGAGTGCTCGTCCATCCTCAGGGTTTTACAAATTTGTTTGTTTGTTTGTTTGTTTTGAAAGGGCATTTAACAGCCTGGTCATCAATGCCCACTTTTGAAAAACTATACAATAATAAAAACCACAATTGTTCAATTATCATTTAAATAATATTTTAATTAATTTTTATATTTACTCTAAAATTTTATTACTGTAATTTACATCTATTCTGTAGTTCAGATTGTATTATTTTTTCAATATAGCAAAGAGTACAGTAATCAGGGGAAAAAAATTTGTTCTTTTTTTTGCAAAATGTGTTCTTTATTAGTTAAATTTAATTTTTTACGACCAATTTTTATTATTTCACCTTATATGTAAAATAAGATATGACATGGAGATCATATGTAAAATAAAGTATTGCACACCACTAAAAACTTTTTTATATATTTTAGAGATATTTAATTAATTAAAAATAGTGGTTCCTAAAGTCCCCCAAGATTTAAATTTTAAATTCAACTGAATAAGTTTTGGTGTAGAATTTTCATTTGTCAAAATACTTTTACTTTACATAGTTCTGATTACTAACATTCTG
>NW_027112043.1:1585645-1593278 GCF_000696795.3 Halyomorpha halys
ATAAAATTTGGTGCTTGAACTAAATTCCTCATATTATACTCATATTGGAGGTGTATTTCAGTATTTACTCATTTTATTATTTTTTCTACATTTAATTGTTTAAAATTGACAAATTTGAGGTAAAGCACATAAAGCAAAGCAAAAGAAGTAAACAGGAGTGATGAATGTTCTTGGAATAGTATTCACCAGTGGCTTAGGGTAACTTTGACAAAGTTTCTCTAGAATATACTTATTATAGAGGATGTTCAGTGTTATTGTAATTAACTTGGATTACTAGACTGCCTCAAGCCCTTCATTCTTTAGTCTGACTTTGTTGTGATTATTGGAAATTTCAATTTTTTTTTTATACCTTACTTATTTATATTATTTTAATTAAAAATCAATTTTAATTTACTTTATTAAAGTCTTTTTTCCTTTTGTGCCTTTCGTATTTTTTCTAATTTTACTGCGCGATTTTGCACATTTTTAGTGTTTTACTGTAAGTTTTTTTTTTTGTTTTATACTTCATGTTTTTCTGTTTTTTTCGAATGTTTGTTTTTTTTACTAACCAAAAAGCCACTATCTGCTATGGTCTGATTAAGATTATTGTTAATTAATACCAATTAAGATTGGTTTTTACTGTAGATAATCTCATTAACTTTCATATGAATGGATATAATCTTCAAAAAGAATTATAGTTTTCTAGTCATTTGATACTTTTTTTTTTTTAAGTTATTAGTTGTAATTTGTAAAAACCAATTAGAGTCTGAATTTTGTCTTAATTCCACATTAATGCAAATCTATAGAATAAGAGGAACCACCATTAATAATATCAACTCTATAGGCACTGTCTTCATTGAAGTAATGTGATCAATAAGTCAATGAGCAAGTGGTTACAGATACACATGTTCAATAATATAGATATTTTCTACCTCATCACCCTTTTGGACAATGGAGTAAAGTCCACCGTTCGAACTAAAGGAGTGTACATAACATGAGCTGTTGAAATTGTGTACCGTTTTTAATTCTTAAATAATTTCTAGAGCAGAGTGGCTGTGACCTTTCAGCAGTCTATCCACCACTGGTCCTCCGCCGGATTATCTCCAGTGGTGCAGTCATAAATTTTCCTGTGTGGGAAAGCTTACCATCTGAGAATTGAATAACATCAGGCAATCCAGAATGCCCTCACCACATTACAAGGTGGTTTCCGAAGTGCTTACCGATTTTTAGCCATAAAGTCAGTGGGTATTTATTTGATAGCTATTGTTGAGTTTTAACTTGGGAAAAAACACGGTTCGCCCATTAATGTATAGGATTTTTGAAAAAAAGCAGAGTGGGAACGGCGTTCCCACCCTACTACGCCACTGATTATCTTCTATTTTATTGAACACTTTCCTACGCGGTAGGTGGATCCCAGTCCTCGGTTAAAAACGTTGTGGGTTCGATTCCCACCTGAGGCACTCGGCGGTCCCGAAAAATGAATCTTGACACTCCCACCTTGATTAGTACGGGGTGGCAACTTCAAGGTAGCCGCAAGGGGTTGGCAAAAAGGACCACTTGGTCCACTAATTCATCCCATCAGTTTCCAATACCAATACTTTATTTTTTAAAAGAATAGAAATTTATATATATGAGCGTACCCACTCAGAATATATATTTGAAACAAATCTGCTCTTTTTTCTGAAAATGTCCCCACTTAGTATGGGTTTTATAGAACTGAAAATAGTATCAGTCGGTTCCACATTCCAAACTGTACATTCTAAGATACCCCACTCGCCTTTTACGTCATATTCATAGTGGAATCACAAATGGATCAAATCACTCACTAGTAAGTTGACCCAAGGCTTGTAGGGAATAATTTGTAAATTATTTTGGTTGTAGAATCGATTAGCACCATGCCCAATTTCATGGGAATATTTCATTATGAGGTCAAGATAGTGTTTAGTCCAGAATATTTGTGAGTTCAATTTTTCATGCTGAATCGAATGGTCCGTGCATTTTTAATGGGAATAACGCGAAAGGATTTTTTTTTTATTCTATCACAAAGTCAGTTTTTTATTATTATTGAACATATTTCACTTATTTACAGTAAACATCTGCTTCATTATTTTCATTCATATGAGTTTCGGCATCAGTTACTTCTGGGGACAATTTATAATTAGTGATAGGTCCAACGTGTACTCAAATTTGAATTAACTAGACTCTGATATATGAAAGACATGCAAAATGATATATGATTTTAGATTTAATTTCATGGATACATTTTCGCTAAATCATGTTTGCTGCTTAAATGATGTTTTGCTCTCAGAACATTACGTTGGCTCAAACCACGGAGCGTCGCATAGTGATGGGAAACTGCCGTTTTTGTGCAAAAACCTGTAAATTGTTTAAATCTTCTGTAATTATCAAGAATTCCTATACTATTAAAGATCTTAATTTTACTATTATTAAAATATTTGTTTCCTATAAATAAAGTGTTATTCTGATTCATAGTAATTATTTGATTATTGTTCTCACTTTATTTTGGTTACACCGTCCAAGAAGGCTCTCGACTTCAAACGTCTCAATTCGTCAATGAAACTTACACGAAAGTTGCTCCAATATGTACACTTTTATGGGTAAATAGTCTTATCATAAAGGTCAATAAAGCCTATTTTTTCTGGTCTATCAAAAATATGGAAAAACGAATTATTCTAGTATTATATTAAAAATGGACGTACAAATTTGGAAGAAAATATTTAAAGAAACACCTACTTTTGAAAAACTACAATTTGTACACTTACTTTCGTTGCTATGGACTTGGCCTTTGTATATTTTTTGTTGAACATTTTAAAACAAAATAAGAACAACCAGTAAGAACTCACTTTCTGCTTCTGTTGAAGTAATGCCTGTAAGATTTGGTCTGCGGCTCACAAATACTGTTTGATGGGAGAACCAATTACGGTTAATTTGTTTATTGGCATTTGAGTGTAAGAATCTACACTAAACGGCATGATTAGACATATTTCATTTTGGAGGGGTTTTTCACACTTTCCACCAGTGTGTCAGTACGAACATTGGGTCAAAAGAGGAGCGTTCAGCACTAGGTATTGATAAATGATAGTTGGACATTAGACCACACGATACATCCATCGATTAAAGTTGAAAAGGGTTCACAGCAACTTATAGCAGGGGTATCAGATAATTTACCGACTTTCCAAAGACGGTTTAACAGGATATTGAACACTCATTAGAAAGTTGAAGCTACCTCTACCTACCAATTAATTTTCGCCAATATGAGTTAATTTCTAATTTGCCTTGTAGTAGTAACCCTTTGGAAGCCTCATCCTGTCCTCTATCGGCGCTCCCTCATTCCTTTTTAAGAATATTAATTAGTAAAACTATAGTTTGCTGAACGCCTATTAAGGTAGGTGACCCAACTATGGTCTAGTGCTGAAAAATAATACAATGAAGGATTAATGAAAAAAAAGAGTTAGTATCTGTTTCTGTTCACATACTGAGAAACTGTTGATGATTTCGATAGCTAAGCATCTCTACTTTCAGGCTATTAATAGGGTTTTCTTGAATATCTTTTTTTTTTTTTTTTCTTGGAGGATAGTTCTACCTGAATTCAACGAAATGGAACTAGTGCCCAGGATTCACCGGTTTGCTAATGTAGGGATACAATTGACCTCCAAGTTTCTGAGGAGGTCAGTTTTCAAATTTTTATGTATCAAGGGCTTAAAAAATCCATTTGCCCTTATGTGTCAAACATGTGTTCACCAATTGTGTGGTGGGTATGACAGCCGACTTGACACGGTGTATGTTTGTCCAGAATGAAAAGAATATTCTCCTAAATTTATTTATATGATATTAATACCTTCTGCAATACATTTTTTTATTATTTTGTATATATACAAAATAAAATTTTGATTTTTCTTGATAACAAAATAAAGTTTACCGTGTGGGCCATATTTAGGTTCTCTGGTCAATAATATGGCCAATTGATGATGGTTTGGGCTTATCAACATAATTCCTTCTTAATTGGTTCCCTTATTTAATTTTGCAAGTAGATTATGGATTACTCCAGCTACAGGCAAGATTTCAGGCCAATTGATTGGATATTGAGTGGGCTACAGCTGTTCAAACCTCAGATAAGCCATATTTTGGGCACCTACCTTATTTCCAATATCTTGATGTGAGATAAACAACGAGAGTCAAAATCAATTTTGTTTTTCCGATGTTAAATGTTTTTCCATTTTTAGAAAACTGAATTTTTGAAAACCAGCCGCGGCTCCCACTGCTCCCCTCTTCATTCGCCCATGGTATTATGTATAGATGTTTATGAAAAATGTTTACAACAAACCTCTTAAATTTACTAAATTAGTATTCTTCTCAATCTTGAATATAAGTGAATTTATGTATCCTCATAATAATACCCAATATCTTTTCCGTTGTCTGTTCAAGCGGGTGGAAATAAACCATGGGTAATAGTTTACCAAAGCTCCCCCAAAAAGGACTGTAGATTCTACCTACCTAGTTAGATAATTGTTTTGATTCTAATAATAAATAGGCATGGTATAGTAGATTTAAAATAAATGATAGTAACAAATACTTTGTTTGTTTCTATATTTTCATTATTTTTTCATCCTTTTTTTCTCCGTTATTTATCCATATATCTAAATACAATTTTATCCTTTAAACCCAATATATCTTCCCTTTTTATTTTCCCTCTTTAACAAATATAAAATTATGAGAAGATTGTTGACCCTGTATAGTATATATGAGAAGAAGATATAGGTTTACTACTATGCTAATTGTTTAATAAATATAAAAGTCAAGCAGTCCGCTGATTATCAATTTTGTATTTGACAGGTGGGGGTATAAATAACAAGATAAAAAAAGTATCTCATGATTTTGTTATAAAACGTTTTTGTTATTGTTATTAATTTACAGCTCAAGAGACCCTTAATACTATATTGAGATTAACTATTAAACAATTTTCTTATTCTTATTAAATTACAACTCAAGGGAACCTTATTATTATATCCAGATTAACTATTACATGATTTTCTTTTCTTATTGAAAAAGTACCAAATAAAATAAATGCTTCCGATCTATTTTCAGGTTACAGAGTCTATTTTAGTTCTTCTAAAGTATAATAAATATTTATAAGTTAGAAGAAGTAAGTAAACGTATATATAGGGTGTTTTTTTAAGCCCGATAGAACTTGAAATTGTAAAAAATAACACAAAAAATTAAATTGTAATCAAAATTTTTTTTTTATTCGAAAGATCAATACGTGACATTAACATTTGAAAATGATTTCGAGCATATGGGCACCGCGGCTGTTCTTGACGAAGCGCATTCTGTAAAATTGTGTTCAGCGATGAGGCGCATTTTTGGCTTAACGGGTTTGTTAATAAGCAAAATTGCCGCATATGGTCGTGCGATTTGACACCTCTCGATTATTTCCTGTGGGGCTACGTGAAGTCACTGGTTTATGCTGATAAACCAGCAACAATTGACGCCTTGGAGGCCAGCATTGTTCGTGTTATTCGTGACATACGGCCAGCAGTGCTCGAAAAAGTGGTCCAAAATTGGACGTCCAGAATGCGCTTCGTCAAGAACAGCCGCGGTGCCCATATGCCCGAAATCATTTTCAAATGTTAATGTCACGTATTGATCTTTCGAATAAAAAAAAAATTTTGATTACAATTTAATTTTTTGTGTTATTTTTTACAATTTCAAGTTCTATCGGGCTTAAAAAAACACCCTATATTATAAAACATTTATAAGTCATAACTGCTGCCGAAAATTGTGGTGTATTATAAGCTAAGATTTAACCAAATGGGGGAAGGAGTAAGTGTGCAGGGACAGAAATTTTC
Organism: Halyomorpha halys; assembly: GCF_000696795.3. Taxonomy (NCBI): domain Eukaryota; kingdom Metazoa; phylum Arthropoda; class Insecta; order Hemiptera; family Pentatomidae; genus Halyomorpha; species Halyomorpha halys. The sequence goes on from NW_027112043.1 coordinate 1,591,492, forward strand.
CTTGTTAAAAGCTGGTTAATATCGTAAGCTAACCTAGAGACATTTTGGGGGAGTTGAGGCAAACTATTATCGAACTATCTTCATTGATATGGTAATGATTGCAAATGCTACATTTACGTTTCTGACTCATGTCAATACAATGGCTAATGATGTGGTGTTGTCTTAACATTTGTGCTGTATAAATAACGAACTGAATGGAACAGTATTTCTCAGTATAGTGACATCAAGGATTGAAACTTTTTATATGTGGTATTGTAGTGATTTAACAGGTAAATTCTTATGGCCAGGATATGTTCATAGTTACAGTAAATAATAAAAAAATAAGTTACTAACTCTCAGAATAACTTGTTAAATTATTGATAAAAAGACAAATTCATTTTTAATTTAATATAAGGATATGTTGATCATTGGCAAGAGATGGGCAAATAGTTATTGCTATCACAATCACATCCCAATTACTGTTATTTGTAACTAGAAAATGTAATTATAATTTTGATTAGTATTTTCAACTACTTGATGAAATACTGTAATTTTAGTAATCATCCTAAATTACCATTACTAATTAAACTAAAGTAATAGTGATAAAATTTGACTGCAATTAGTCATCGCAATAACTTTTTACCCGACTCTGGTCAGTGAAGAGAATAACTCCAATAAGTAAAACTTATTTCATTTGTGCCAATTTATTATTTTTGATTTAAATATTCCAGATGTTATTAAGTAGCTAAAGAGATTTATTGAAGTCAATAGAATATAAGTGATTGTCGGCCACTTTGTTATGCGTATTTTTTTGTATACTCATGGTTACACATATGCTTACATATTTTTCCTTATCACTAGAGAGTATATATGGGAATACTATTTATAATTTTTGCAATTATGTTCATTATTTATATTAAATTAATTGGTTTGAATAAATCTGGAAGTTTTTTTTTTTTAATCAAAAGGATCAACTGGTTTGTGTCATCCTAATTAGCAATATTTGAGCAGAATATATTTCGTGCTTATTTGTTGTTATTAATTCTGTGTTAAAGTTATCGGTGAATTTAATATAATCTAATTTGAACATCTGAGATTGCCACTTGATCGATTCACATATTTTAGTGGTTTTTAGTTGAAATTATATAAGTCATTAGGAGTAAAAGTGGAGTGATTCATTCTATCCTGATTAGATTTCATTTCATAAATAAAATAATTAATTATTAGGCAGATTAACTTCAAATGAGTTAAGAGTGATTAGTCTTAATATAGAAAGCTATTATTCTATTCCATCATCTTTATAGGAATTGCCCCTTAATAATGGATATCTCAAAACTCCAGTTAAGACACACCACTTATACATTCAATGGCTGATATAGGAAAAGTACAGCTGTTTGCAAGCTGAAAAGTTTTTTATAATTTCCATATTAATGATAATAAAAAGATAATTATATTTTATAAAGAAGTTTATCTAGATCTTGTGCAGTAGCGATTCATTATACTTACTAAATTCTTTCCTTGGAACACCTTAAAGTCAATTTCATAAATTTACAGTTGCGTCATCGTTCTTCTGGACGATATTATGATATTCTCAGTCATTATAAAAATTTAATTTTTTTTCTGGATTGATTTTATGAAAAGTAAAACTTTTGAAAGTCAAATCAAGAGTCCTCTAATTGAATCCAACTTTACGAAGGGAACCAACTGACATTTTTGATAAATTCTGTTTTATAAGCTACAGCAATAATTTTTTCAAGAAATTTTGTTAGCATGACTCTATTCAATTGTTATAAACATTGTGCCATGGG
>NW_027112043.1:1593448-1598534 GCF_000696795.3 Halyomorpha halys
CACTTATTTGATTGATAAATTTATCCTCTCTAAGGTTGTGATTTTCTATCATTCTGGTAAATCTTACAGATTGTAATTATATTACTGTAAATATATATTATAATTATATTACTATTAAAAATAATTTATATGCCTTCAAAGAAAAGTTTCCTTTTTCCAGAAAAAATAAAAGAACTAGTTTACTTACCTTTAAGATTATTCAGAAACATATATTAATATCTGATTATTTTTTTCACTATCTGTATAGTATTTATAAAATTATGCTTAGCATCAAGAACTATATTGTATTCACATTGGCTGTACCAAATGGATTTGCAATATTTTACTTAATAATCAGTAAAGTGTTATATCTGTTAATGTTTAAAATTTGTTTTTAATCTACTTTTCAGTTTAAATACCTATTTTATTTGTTTGATTTTTTTTTTCATTTCAGGTTTAGAAAATGGCTCTATCACTTACAAATAGTATTCAACATTTAAGTTCTCATACGAAATTGGGAAATGTTTTCAAAGCAGCAAAGCAGTTTATGGACAGTCATGATGAAGAGTTAAAGGGCAATATTGATGTTGTTTTAAAACATTATCAATGCTACAATGATTTGGATAAATTAATAAGAATAAGATTGATTGATCGATATAGATGTTATGATGAAGTTTTAAATCTTCTTAAGAGTGAAGATTTATTCTATATTTCACATGCTTTGCACTGCTCTTGGTTTTTTGGAAACCCCAAATTCGATCCACAGTTGCTAGTTGATTGTGTCTTACCTTTCATGTCATATGCTACTAGGCTTAAAGTACTGAAGAAATATTCAAAATCATTAAAAAATTCTGAAATTGCTGTGACATTTTTCAATTGTTTGAAACAACGTTATGGACTAAATACAGCTCTTATATTGCTTCCTGCCTGTGATCAATGTTTTGTCCAAAACTTTCTTATGACTAATTGTATCCAGGTTAATGCTTCTGTATTAATATCTGTTTTTGAAGTTTATCCTTTGGTAGTTGTAAATTATCTCTCTTACCTCCTTGAAAATGCTTCTGCAAAGAAAAGAATTTACCGCATATTTAGATTTTCTAAGTATGAAAAAGTATTTATCTTAGTTGCTAAAAGAGAACCCCAAAAATTTACTATGCTTATGGAAAAGTATCACCGTTTAATTCCATATATGAAGCTAGGAAAGAGGTCTACTAAGCAATTTGTTAAAATTGCTTTTGGTTCCATTAAAAATAATGGATTGATTTACAAAAGGATTCTAAACTGGAAATTTGTTGTATCTTGCTTAAATTTAGAGCAAATTTCAGAACTACAATTCAATTTCTTACCCAGAACTGTTAATGATTTTTTTAAGACTTATAGCCGTTATACTGATTTTGTTCAAGTTGTTTCCTCTTTGAAAGAATCTGTTAGAAATGAAATAGTTGTTTCTAATTTTAATAGAGCCTACAATAAACCAATAACCTCTTATTTGAGTGTAATAAACTTGGATTTGGTTCATTTGTTACCAACCGAAATCAAAGAAACATGGGTGGAAACTAAACTACCGACATTAGATAATCCGTGTGACAAAGCCAGGCATATTGTTCATTTACCAACCACAAAATCTCTTCCATTGCTAAAAGAATTGGTGAAACTTCAAACAGATGTGGATGCAAGAGTTCTGATTTTAAAATGCATGTTTAAAACTGCAATTGCTAGTAATAGTCAGAACCTCATTAAAGATATATGCTTGTTTGTGTATAATAGGTTCCGTAATGACAAATATGTAATAAGGGAGAGTTTAATTTCTGAATTAATAAAATACAAACATTTTGTAGAGCTACCTGAAGATTGTTGGGAGGTCATTGAACAAATTATGAACATAAATATTTTGGAGAATGAAATGACCCGTAACATAAATATGAATTCAGTTATTGAAATTCTTAAAGTTAGAATTCACAGCCGCTTACTTCGTGATTTGCCTGTTGAAAGCTATTTTGAGAAATTATTAGAATTATCTACTGATTATTCAACATTTACTGTATGTAAAAATACACCATTTGAAAAATGTTGTTTGCAATGGTTCCTGAATAACTTACCTGAAAAGAAACTTAATAATACTGAAAAAGAAAATGATCAGAGAATGATAAAAAACAGTGGTTTGCTAGAAACATTTTTGCAACGTCTTTGCCAATGGAATATTGGTCACTCAAATGATAGAATAGATTTTCCAGAGTGGTTAAATGATTGGATTAATTATATTTTTACCACAGAAAGTGATGAATATCGTACGAGGGACCAATATCGTAAATCATCTGTATTAAAATTGTTAAAAAAAGACAGAATTTTGAAATATGATTATTATAGGAAAATTTTTCCCAATTTTATCAATCCACAAATACTTACTTATAATTTACATCAAGATCCAGAACTAATTTTAAGTCATACAGAAAATTTAATGACAAAAATTTTAAATGACATTATAAAGCATTATCATACATTTTTTAAGCAATGTCGATTATATCCTGCTTTAAAGTTATCTGATATTATTTTCAGCTGTTGCTATAAAATCTTAACCCAGAAGTATGAAGACAGTGAAAAATCAAAAATTGATAAAAAGATGAATTCCATTAAAGTACTTTCTATTATAGCGGAGACAACAAAATTCGTAGAAGTTATTAAAGATTTCTATCCTACGGGGAGTGTTGTGGATGATTATTCTGATGAAGGCAGAGAGTTGTTTCAATTACAAAGTGAGATCACTCGGTGCCTTAAGTATGTTAATATACCTTCAGAAGTATTAGAGGCTCTACGTAAATTTGCAGTGGGGGATTACTTGAAATTAGTTGTAGGTTCCTTGAATAGTATTTGCTTACGTACACCCGAGAATAAAATATTAAAACTTCTGAAAGAATGGCTTGACTGTCCCATTTCTCTTAGAAAACACTTTCTTAGGGCATATTTTAAGATAGCTCCTGTTGCTAGTACAATGGAATTTATTGTTAGTCTTTTTGAAAATGAAGGAAATATGTCATTAAGAGTTCTTTTGTTTGCTCACGGGTTAAGGCTTTTTCAAAAAGAACCTAGCTCTGAAACTTTTATGGTATTGAAGGCTGTTATTGGACAATTAACCCCGTCTGATGACACTTCTATATCTAACTTGTTCAGTATAGAAAATGTACCTGATGAATTTGTATCTGAATATGTACAGCTTTTGTGGGATGTTATAAATCATAATATTGAAAATGAAGTATTATTGAAGGACTATAGAAGTAAAATTATTGCTTTAATTGAACCAAATATTCTTCAGTTGTTGAGTGAAGAATTTTGTGACCTCCTAATTAAAGAAGTATTCTTGCACAATTCATTAGATCTTTTTGTCCTTGACTATTTATTGCATTCTAAAAACTCTGATCAATTAAACTCTAGATATGAAAAAGTATTTACTGAAATTAAAAAATTGGTGATGGGATGGAATGATTTTGATTTAAAATCTGATATTGTATTTAAGAATCGAAAAGCTATTTCATACTTTGTTAGTTGTATGGTACGCAAAAGCCTCAGTTTTGGTGATGATACATCACCTGCATACCAGCTTCTACAAAAGCTAAAGATCGATTTAATGAATTCATTGCAGGAGCATGATATCTTGGAAGAAATCCTTTTAATAGAAATTTCTGGTTATTTCATTAGAACACCGGATAATGAAGATTCATTGCATCAGCTCTTGAAATTATTTGAACAGCTTGTCGATAAATTAGTTAATTCTTATGGCACTGCACTTATTGATACTATTAGTTCAACAATGCAAACTGTTTTAGCTTGGAAATTTTCTTATCATACAGATTCTTCATTGGATAATTATCTTATATCATTTTCTGAAATGTTATTTAGTTCTTCTTCAAACTATTGTTTTATTCTTGGGTTATTAATTCTACCTACTGTTATTACTTCTGACATAGATAAATATAAAAACTTTTTAACAATTTTTTTCCAAAAAAATGATCCTTTAGTTAGGCTCTATGTAAATAAACTATTTAAAAAATTGATTTCTCGTGTAGAAGTAGAGTAACATTATTTAAGTTCCTAATGTGTATAAAGTGGCTCTGCATCTTTATTTTGGTATAAGGTAATGAAGATTATTAATATAAAAGAAAAAGGAAACTTTAACTGTGTTAATACTTTCATTTATTACTATATATATATATATAATTACAAGGGTATTCTATTACAATGAGCACTAACAGTATACATTACATTTCCTATATTTCATGTCTATCATCTGATATATGTTCTAACAGTACTAGTCAGTGCTAACTTTTTTTTGTTGTAACAGTTCAGCTTTGAATTTCATTGTGTTATTTAAGTGCATTATTACTTATTAGATATGAACTAGATAGTATTATTTAAAAAAATACAAAGTCTAATAAATGAGACTTATCACAACCCTAGGCTAATTCTACTTTAAAAGCAAGATGTGTAAGTTGCAAGTTTATTTATGACATTTTCTTCATATTTACTGATATGATTTTAGTTATCACATTTATTATTTGTTTAAATTTAAATAATAAGATTTAACTTATGTTACATATTATATAATTATGTATAAGCTTTTTTTTATGATTGTAAAGTTTACACTGTGTTTATTATTTTTTTTATAGTGAACTGATCTTGGTCTATTCTAGGCTTATTCTTAAAGTTATGACTGTTTTTATGTTAAGCCAATTTTATAACTTATGAGTCTCCTTTATCATGTTAACCAAAGTACCTTTTTAAAAACAATGTGATTTTTTAGGGGCCTTGATGTTTTCCCTAAAGTATTGTCTTAGAAAGACAATAAAATAATTAATTTTGTAGTAGATTGGTGAGATGAGAATTGAAGGAAGCAAGGGTTGGTAATCATTGAACCATTGTTGGTTGAAGTGTACTAAACAAAAATTACAGAAGTTTTGTTTCAGAAATAGAAAAACATTTATTTTTTACAACACTTTAACTAAAGATAACCTTTGAACTGAACCTATCTCATTAATGTTAATATAAGACTGAAAGATATTTTTTATAATTTTGATTATAATCAAAACTTTATTATAATTTACTTAATAATAAA
>NW_027112043.1:1598764-1602885 GCF_000696795.3 Halyomorpha halys
TTAGATTAAGTTGGATATGAATTGCAAAGCCTCTGTAGTTTTAATGTTTTTCATTAAACTATGTCTGACTAAATCTATTATATAAATCTATCTAATCAAAACATTCTGAATATTATGTAAAGTCTTTTTGAGAATCAGGCTCAGATATAATTAGAACAATAAGTGTAATTAGTCGTTTTAAATTGTTTTTCAAAAACACTTTTTCTACCTTCTAATAATGTAAAATTATTGCAATGGTAAGCATAATAAACAATTTTATTTACAAAACAAATGTTGGTAAATGCCTGAGGTTAGCATCATTAAAATTTTATATTTTAATATTCTTACATTTATGAATAAGTAGAATGTGATAGATGTTCCTTTAAAATATATATATCAACATGAAAACATTTTTTTATAGCTAAGCTCTACACATTTAATATTCAGAATAAGTGTTATGCTAAAGAGATTCAAGCTTCTCATTTCTGTCTATTTTGATGAGATCCAGTTCACCATCAAGAATAGTATTTAATAAACAAGGAACCTTCTAAATCGAAAAATATATGCTCATATTGAATTTACAGATATTATACTGTTGTATATACTGATTCATTTATTTTTTCCACTAGCTTAACTTCATTATACAGTAAGATTGTGTATGATTTTATAAACAAGGAAAACAATGTCAGTTTATTTTCTTTATATTGATAATATATCAGCATCAAATTAATTTATTTTGTAAATACTGACATAAAAAATAATCAAATATTCAAACTCTTTATAATATATGATATGTTTGTAAAAGGAAAGGATTGTTCCGAGGCACAGTATGGGTTTTCCATTTCTAAACTTATGAGCATGCTTCTGACAATCTAAAGTGGTGGTTGGAACAAACCTCAAGTAAATAACTGATCCAAACAAACTTAAAAGCCAACTATGTTTAAATTTGTAATATTTAGTTTTGTCTTTGATGCTAAGTTATAGTCAATCCCGTAGTCTTTATGCAGTTTACCGCGCGAAGATTTGCAGTGAAATTTTAATAAATCAGGTTTTTGAATGATAAGGGCAAACGTGTGATCTAGCTAAAGATAAACAATATAAGATTTACCTAAATTCGATTACAACAGGTTATCATAAATTTTTTATACTCTGTTTGAATGCTAAGAAAAAGAAGAGTAAAATAACCGTAGTAAACGATACTATTTTAGAAATACGTTTTATTAATCCTGTATTTATGATTCAGTTATTGATTTCCGTTACTAAGTAAACTTATTTTTCATTCTCGGTCGCCATGAGAACAGCTCAAACGCCTGCTATTGAGAACATCTCTACAAAAGTTAGTTATAAGACAGCTTAAACTACTCAATATTGTTTTCAATAGGACCTGATCTCAAGAGGTAAATAATGTAATTTAATGTAGGTACATATGATGATTACTATTCTAAATATCTGATTGTAAATAAAATATTAGATATGGAAGCTATTCAAGAGGAAAATATTAAGAATGCCTCTAATCGTTTACGGAAACTAAAAAAACCACCTGAAGAGTTTAAGATCAGCGAAGAACACGAGGAGCAGCTGACGGAACTTTTCCGTCTATTTGAAGCAGATGTGGAGCATGGTATTGGTGAAGGAAGAATTTCGTCCAAACACATTAAGGTAATTAATTAATTTGCCTTACCCTATTTTTTCCCGATCCCTCTAGAACAGAAAAAACATGGATTACGTATGGTTACATAATTCAGATTGAATATTACCTTTTTCTACCAACGGTATTTGAAGGTGTTTTCCCTATTAGTGGTGTCCATTTCTTTACATGCATAGCTTTTTCAATCCTGTAGAGTATGATGGTGAGAGCTAAATTAGGGTTGAAATCATTGCTGCCGATTCTCCCCACCAAACAATGCCCACAACCTTACCCGTTCTTGAAGAATCAGTAACGTCATTATAACTGTAACTGTATGATTGTTACAGTCATACACTGTGTCTTAAGTGGTAGTTTAGTACAAGTATGTCAGTGGACTAACAGCAAACTGTCGCAACCTATCTACCTTAACAAATGTGATGATGATGATGATTGGCGGTAAAACATTATTCATATATATTTACCCAAAAACTAAAATTGTATCAGTCCTGGACACCCAAGATAATCCGCGCCGGGCCCTAAAAACGAATCCTCCACGGATTTCAAAAACAGACTGACCTAAGAACTCAAAATTGTATCAGGCCCAGGCCTCGATTTCAGGTTTCTTCCTACAAACGTTTTGTTTAACATTTATTTATTTATTTTATTTTAACGATAATCTGAAGTACTGAAATTACCGGCGTTAGTTGAAACGTGCTCTGATATTTATGGTTGTCTTTATAAGATTGCTTGCCCCCAAGAGATGGGGCATATCCTGGCGTCATGTTCAAGGCCACTAGTCATTAATGCTTCTAAACATTTCATCTGCATAAGAAGTTGCCTTAACATCGAAACTGGCGTAAGCCCAGCGGTTTGTATATTCATCACCAAATAATGAATTTTTTTAAAATTTCTGATACATTCTAATGCACTCACAACAGTTAAGTTAAAACGTGTTTTCAATAAGACCTTTGCATGATTTATATGGAAAGTATATCCAGTTGTTAGATTTTTGTTTTTAATTTACATAACGTGGAGTGGTCAGTGCCAATACCTGCTACTCCACCCTAAAAGTCTGGAAGAACAGAGTAACATAAAAATATTTCCTTGAAAGTGTGCAGCATAAATTACGATGTTATAAAATCTATAATGTATGTTATAAAACCCATCAGCTTCTCGCACCTACCAACCAAAATATAACTAAAGGAGAATGGCTAGTTGTTACTCCAGTTAATAACACTAAGATAAGTTAAAACCCAAATAAACAGAAATTGTATCATCGACTACGTTTTAATAACTACGTTGAGTGAGTCGATAAAACTAGAGCCGTTCGATGACTTTCCAATTCAGGTATTATAAATGCTTGGATAAAATCTTAAAACAAAAAACCCCTGGCTGTCTACGTATATTATATATTAGGTATAGCTTATGGATTATTAATAAATGTATCATATGCATAATTATTACCTTTATTTCAGGTCTCAAAATAAATAATATAATTTACATGAATTAGATTTAATGTATGGTTTCAGCTAATACTGAGATCAATGTACATGGAACCAAGCCCAGAAGAACTAAAAGAGTTAATAAAGCAAATCAACCCAGAAAATCCTAGTAAGTTGTATTTAATGTTTGACCAAATAAAAGTTAAATTCACATTTAAAATTTACAGTTATATGATTAGTACTGATTTATTTTGATTAGTATTGATTATTATAGATAAGTACTGGAATTATACGTTCATTAAAACATTTAGTTTTAATTAATTATAATGATTTAAATTAATAAATAAACAGATATCAGTACATTAGGAGTCAGACGTGTATGAGGAGGGACGTTGCACTACCGGTACCTCAGATTACTAATTATTCTTCTGAATTTTTTATTTAGTCCATAATCATAAGAACATCATTCAGCCTTTAACGTCGTTAAAGACTATTATACAACTTAGGCCTCAGTATGTCTTTTATAGTACCGGAGTCTGATGCATAAAATCCAGCCCATAGAACGTACACCTGCAAATAATTTTAAAAAGTAGTTTCTTTTTGTAACTAATGTTTCTACATTCCTGAACCGGTTGTATATGGATTTTAACAAAGGAGCTATTGGTGCCAAAGGAACCACTGGAGTGACGCCTTTTGTCCACTGGGAGAGGAATGATACGAAAAATTGCGAATTCAATTCCTCCGAATTCACATGAATGATCTTAACGGGAACCGCGTCGCTAGGCCAGTATTGTTCATCAGTGTTCGTCCAAACAGGTGCAAAGTGCGAACCGATCCCGTTCTACTGGGATTTAGTTGCGAATGAGTGCGAAAAAGGACCGTGAAAATTTAATTTAGAAAGAATGTCAAGTATGATTGGAAATTTGTCATTTCTTTATATGACCATATAGCTTGGCCGAATTATTAGTAAATGACACCTAGCAGAAACCATAAGTAGCATTGAATGAATGGAGAGAGGAGTTCCAGTTGAGAGACATAAATATTAATGCTGCGAAAAGCAAAGGTATGCTTGT
>NW_027112044.1:0-311 GCF_000696795.3 Halyomorpha halys
AACTGAGTTTTGGCCTAGCTTCTACGCTATACTCCCTGATGAAGACCTCAAACTCAATTCGAAACGTCGGCATAAAATAAATAAATGTTGTTTTGTTTATTTATGTTGTTCTTTGCTGACCGCAGCCCCTGACAAACTTCTCCAATCAGTAATCTACGATCAACTATCTACACCTCAATAAATAATAATATTTACTAATTAGTTTTCAGAGCAATGATCACACCATCCTGACCAACTGTGCATAATATCAAAACTATTCTGAGCTACATTCACACCAAACAAGTTTTCAATCTTTTTAATTAAAAAAAAAT
>NW_027112044.1:3369-3667 GCF_000696795.3 Halyomorpha halys
ATATTTAAAGTTTATATTAAATAAATTAAAATGATAATTTGAAAAGGAAGGATAGTCCATCGTAAAAGAATTCATGTTAAAAGCATGAGCAAATGTAAAAATTCTAATCTTCATTACTCAAAAATACTTTCAACTACCACAAGCATAACTTAAAAGTGATTGAAGTGATAACTTTAAGTGAAAGTGAATCTGTTTTTTAAAAAATTGAAAATGAGTTTATTTATATCTTTAAAAAGTTTTTTTTTTTTTTTTTTAAACAAATCACAAAATATTAACTAGTAAATGTAAAACTTCTAAT
>NW_027112044.1:3717-4736 GCF_000696795.3 Halyomorpha halys
TGAAAACAAGAAAAAATTCCTTAGACAGTTTGTCAATGCTTTGTTTAGAAGACAACAATCGGTTGTCGAACGGCACTGGATATGTTTTATTGATTCGCAAGTTTCAATTATTATCCTTTGTAAAGAATTAAAGTTATTGATATGGCTTACATAAACTTTTTGTTTCATGTCGTTTTTATATTTAGAGTAACATTAAACAAAAAGTCTTAACTGTTAAGTTTAAAAGAAGTGTCTTAACTAAATATTTTTAGGTAAGACCTTTAAGCCAGAATCACCCGAACACATAACACTGAATTTGAAGGAGATTATCAGGGCTGCGATTAAGAACAAAAATAGTTTTCAACTATTTACTGATTGCCCATGTTTCAACCCACATGTAGGTCTTCATCAGAGTTGTGATGTGTACACTGAAAAAGCCTGTTGTTATTGTTAAAGATATTTTACTCATGTACATATCCACCCATCACAATAGCACTGATAAAGATCTGCGAATAGTGGATCAAAATGTAGGCAATTAGTAAATAGTTGAAAATTACTTTTTGTTTTTCTTCACCGCTGTTATTTATGTTTTTCAAATATAAATTAAAATACTGATTGATTGAATTAAATATTGATTAATTTATTTCATTGATTTCCTTTTTTTTTTAAACCATATGTGAATTGGTCAGTCATCTAGGTGACAATTGGACCTTCGTTTACACCTTTCTTCTTGATCGCAGCCCTAACAATCTCTTTCAAAATATTTAAATAGCTTCAAATTGTTATATAAGTACAATGACTGACATAAATCATATTCCTAGGGGTAAAAATTTTTTTTTTTTCAGTTAATTTTAGAAAAGCCTGTTAAATCAAAAAGAACTGGAGTATAATTTAGCTACAAGTTAAAAGAATGGAACTTAATTCAAATAATTTTTTTTCTTTTCATGTTGAATTAAACACTAACTATTAAACTAAAAAATTTAGTTGTACTTCCGAGACTTTGGAATAATCCGAAACTTCTAAAAACATTACTTTTATTA
>NW_027112044.1:6937-7697 GCF_000696795.3 Halyomorpha halys
AAGTGATAACTTAAAATGATTGAAGTGATAACTTTAAGTGAAAGTGAATCTGTTTTTTAAAAAATTGAAAATGAGTTTATTTATATCTTAAAAAAGTTTTTTTTTTTTTTTTTTTAAACAAATCACAAAATATTAACTAGTAAGTGAAAAACTTCTAATCTCCATTACTCAAAAATACTTTCAACTACCACAAGCATAACTTAACGAGAAAGTGAATCTTTTTCAAAAACTATAAAATTGGAAACTTGAGTTGATTTTATATCCTAAATGTTTATTTTAAACAAATAAGAACAATTGATAAAAAAAACACATAGATAAAGAATTCAAATTCATTCATGAATAAAAAGAAAGACTTAAAAAAAACAAACTCACTTTTTGTTGCTGCGGCACCAATCACACCTTCCATATCGTGAAAACAACCATATGATGATCATATAAAATAATCAGGTGATGTTGTCAAGCAGATGTTGTAGATACATTATGAAGATGTATTATGAACATATATTACACCTAGAAAGAATAAACATTGATGATCATGTTTTTGAACAATAAAATGAACACCTATGTATGAATATTTAACAAATAACTAAGAATGATTTTCATTCATTTTTATATTCTGGTAATTCATTACAATACCTGAAACAGCTTGAACTAAGGGTCACCCCAAGAAAAAAATATAGTTAAAAACAAATATTTCTGTTAATAAGTTCATCAATGAAATGAAAATACAAAAACAAAACATGTATGTACTGATAAGTAT
>NW_027112044.1:8189-8474 GCF_000696795.3 Halyomorpha halys
AAGTTTTAATTTTCTATTAAGATGAGCATATGTATATTAAATGAACTACTTTCTTAGTAAGAGAATGAATTAAATAGGATAGTTAAAATAAGTTACTCCAATAGGATTGTTCAAAATAAAAGTTTGTGCCTTGAACTTAAGGCACTACTTTTTGGTCAAGCAAGAAGGCGTATGACGCGGCGTCACATTTCAAATGATCACAACCCTAACTTATTTAGATACAAACTAGGGAAATATCACTAAAACTGATTACTAACATCATTGTTTGTATTATATTAAAAACCA
>NW_027112044.1:8590-9079 GCF_000696795.3 Halyomorpha halys
GTTGAAAATTCGATTTATTTATTTTATTCACTGTTAATTGACATTACTATTTATCCAAATATGATATTGTTTTACATAATTTTTTTTATAAATTTCTTCCCAATAAAGTAGTTGAATATTCGATTTATGCATTTTATTCACTGTCAATTGACATTACTATTTATACAAATATGATATTGTTTTACATTGTTCACAGTACAGTTTATATAATATTAATACAGTTATAATATAATATATACAGAAAATATCAGAAGCATTATCTTATAACTAATAGAAACATGGAACTTTGATGAAAAATAAATTTAATAGTTATGTTATAGAACTCCTATAATTCTATTTAATACTAATAAAATATTACATTATGTGTTCATTTTATAGGGGGCTACCTCACCAAGGGTTTCCCCATTTAAAATTTTAGTTACTTTTTGAACAAAATGTTCTACTACAATTTTTGCAGTTCAAAGTAGGTCTTCAAAGTTACCAATTTTG
>NW_027112044.1:9129-9506 GCF_000696795.3 Halyomorpha halys
GTTAAATATAGTATGAATGTTAAGAATCCTTTATTCAGAAACTCATTTTTAATTACAAAGTTTAGTGAACATGATACCCTATTTTAAGGTACACTACAATATTAATTACATTTACTTTTATTTAGTACTTGAATTTGAAATAATTGATGAATTTGTATATATATTCAAAATGATTACCCAAATATTGCTGTTTTTAAATTGAATAATAATATTTATATTACATTACATATCTTCCTACTTAGTATCATAGTTTATATATAATGGGAAACAAAGATTATGATAAGGGCTGCGGTTAACAATAAACAAAAAAATAGTTTTCAACTATTTATTTATTTCCAAAGTTTTGACCAATGATGAGGTCTCCATCAAGGCTAAAA
>NW_027112044.1:11139-12653 GCF_000696795.3 Halyomorpha halys
CTACTTTATAGCTCATTAAACTAGCTTTAATTTGAGTGCTAATAGACATCTGTACGTGCAATGGTTTTTGAGATATAGATTTTTCAAAATAAATTCACTAACAAGTGATTTTTCAGTAAGTTCCATACAAAATGTCGAGAACTATTGAACGTAAATAGTTCTATCAGGGCTTACATTTTAGCAAATTTACTCTACTTTAAATGATACTTTCTTAGATTTAGAGCTCCAAAATAAAAAAATAATTATTTTTAACGTTTTGAAACAGCCGTCATTTTTTATTGCCTCTACCTATACTTGGCAGTCTAATCAATTTTGACTAGTAATTATACCTAGTTTTCAATTAAATAATAAAAAATTGGGGTGAAATAACAGACTTTTTTCTCTTCTTGGGCTCTTGTACTATTAGATCTGTTTAATAATATATATTGGTTTATCAGGTCATTATACAGTTAGTTTATAAAATTTTTTTTCGGCTTTAACCTCCTTTCTTTATTTATTTAGTTTGTTAATGTGGAAGTCTTTTTATAACTCCATATTTATATCTGTTTTATTAACATAGGTAATAATTATTATCCTTATAGTAATCATATTTAATATTTCCAATTTATTAACAATGTCTAAGAAATAACAGGAAATGAACTTATCAATTATAACAAAATATATCTAACATTCTTTATTAATTCATTTTAAATACTCAACATTTCGATCAACTGGGCCATCATCAAGGGCAATCTATTTAGATTGTTTCTGTAATTAATATAAAATAAATTCTATTTCTGTAATTTACAGCTTTAATTATAATCCTATCACTAACATTTTTAAAATCATTATTAATTCTAAATTGGCATACTTAAATTTTTATTTCACAGCCTTACACTAACAACTTTTACTACTGCCTCAATATTGTTAATTTATCAGTTCATTATTAATTATTAAGCTGGTTAATGATTTTTTTATTTGTCTTTAACTTCCTTACTATTTTATTAACATGACATTATTTTACTCTTAAATTAGTTTTATCTACCTTGTATAATTGTATTTTAGCCTCGATGGAGACCTCATCGTTGGTCAAAACTTTGGAAATAAATAAATAGTTGAAAACTATTTTTTTGTTTATTGTTGACCGCAGCCCTGACCATCTCCATTTTAATATTTTAATGCAAAATTTAAATAAACGTCAGATAATATTTGTTTCCCATTATATATAAACTATGAGACTAAGTAGGAAGATATGCAATGTAATATAAATATTATTATTGAATTTAAAAAACAATAGTATTTAGGTAATCACTTTAAATATATTTACAAATTCATCAATTATTTCAAATTTAAGCACCAAATAAAAGTAAATGTAATTTATATTGCAGTGTACCTTAAAATGGAGTCATGTTCTCTAAACTTTGTAATTAAAAATGTGTTTCTGAATAAAGGATTCTTAACATTCATACTATATTTAACTAGGCTAAAAACAAAAAACAAAAAAGTTCAGTAAACATTTGATAGGAGAAAGAGAA